>NC_069509.1:149902648-150127648 GCF_027579735.1 Bombina bombina | reverse complement strand
GTGCTCAGGTATTACAATTTGAGCGCAATGCGTTCACATTGCATGGAAGCTTTGTGCTCATGAGAGTGCACTTCCATAGGCTTGAATGGGAGCCTTTTTTCTGATGCCAATAGACACAGCACAGAACCTAGCACAGCACAGGGGGTAAGTTGTGTAGCATATTTAAATATACTGTATGTATATCAATATATACTGTTTATAAGTGTATACAATATGTAGAAAAATTATTTTATAAGTGTATATACACATATTGACACATAAATATATATGTATATAAGCATATATTGTACATATATATTTTCAGTTTAAACACAGTGTCCATACACCGCTATGTAAAGGAACTTTTCAGTGCTGCATCCCCTCACCTTAACCACATAACTGCTTTGTGCAGTTATTTAAAAAAAAAAAAAAAGATGGCCTTAAAGTGAAGGTAAAGTTTTAGCAGCCATCAATCGTATTTATAATTCTTTCACTAACTTAAAAAGTCGCTAGCTTTTTTTTCTAAAAAAAATTATTCATTTATGTAATTTTATATCTATGTTTTTCTTACGTTCCCTTCCGATTCTCCTCCCATTCACCATTTCCTGGTTTCGGATACTATGACGTATAGAGCGGTCCCACCCGCTCTATACGTATCTACTCAGCTCGTGCACTTCGAGCCTCGATAAACCGAGCATGCGCATCATTTTTATACTCTCTTCTTTGCGCATGCGTTAATCTCGGTTGATGCGGTCAAAACTATGCCTACAATAACTAGTGGATAATGCACATGCGTGAAACGTGAACGCGCGCGCTTGGGAACTGGATGCAAAAAATGTTACGCATGCGCATCAGGAACCATACCAGGATGACGTAAATTGACGGCCGCCTAACGGCCAAAGAATCAATTGGTTGGCTAAACAACGTGATCGTTGTTTATAAAAAAAAAAATTACGGGTTGATTTTCGGCTAGCCGAGTTGATGACAATAATATAGGATATCGTTGGTAATATAAAGATTTAGAGATTTTGATGAATGAAAGTGATATTTATTTGGATGAATATGTAAAATTATTTAGAATAGAACCTTTTTGTTTACCTTCACTTTAATTTTTAATTTAAAAAAGGAACAGTACATTTTATTTAATGAATCTGTCCTCTGGTTAATAAAAAGAGAATGTGAAGTGTTATTTTTTGTTAAAAGGCATGGACCAAGCTCAGGTGTTTGGATATGTCTTTTGCAAGAATTTTATCCATTTACAAGAGCACTAGACGGCAACAATGTTTACTGCCATGTAGTGTTCCAGACACCTAGCTATGTATCGCTTTAACAAAGAATACCATGGTAATGAAGCAAATTTGATAATAGAAATAATAATTTGGAAACTTTTTTTTAAAATGATATGCTCTGTCTGAATCGCAAAATAATTGTTTTGGGTTTCATATCCCTTTAATAAAGAATACCATGGGAACAATGTAAATTTGATAGTTGAAGTGAATTGGAAACTGAAAAGTTTATTCTATGTCTGAGTCACAAAAAAATCTTTGGGTTCCATATTCCTTGAATTTTTAAGGGGTGCCCCCCTGCTAACTGCTCTCACCAGCAAAGTTTCACTTTCTAGTGAGATCCATTACTTTTATGGGAGATATCTGTTTACTGAGTACATTTACATTCATTAAAAAAAAAAAAACATAAAATGTAATACATTTTAAGATAGAGAAACTGTTAGTCATTTTTTAAGTTCTTTCAGTTAACATAACACTAATTATAATACATCTATTAGTGACATATGAAGCAATTCCCATCTAATTTGTGTGTAGTAGGTATACCCAGTTTGTCATAAACCTGCATCACACATCAGAGAGATATGTTTGAAAAAATAGTAACAAATGCCTTGTGAGAATGAATATGCCAGAAGGCTCATAAAATACTCAGAAATAAAAACAAAAACATCTGTTTTGTTTGCAATAAAATATGACATGAATATTTAATGTACTTTTTTTTTCAAGTTGTGTTTATCAGCACTAATGGAAAATGCCCAATTTTGTTTTAGTTTAATCAGAATTTCAAATGGTGTGAAAATAGTTTTATGTTGATGTTATACTCTCTTTTAATTGCATTGCTCATAACCATATTATAAAAGATCTGTGCACAAAAAAAGCACATCAAACTCATTTTGTAACCAAGTTATATCACACTGTAGCATGTTGCATGGTTATATTTTTGTTCTGTAGGATACACTCCTGCCTATCTGGGGACAGTGAAAAAACACACTTTTAAAATTACAAGAAACTGGGCAAAAAAAAAAACCCTGAATGTATTTTTTTGTTTTTTTTGTTACTATGACTACTTACACTAAAGTCAAAATTAAACTTTTATAATTCAGAGCATGCAGTTTAAGAGACTTTTCGATTGACTTACTTTATCAAATTGTGCCCATTTTATTTATTTGCCCACTTCAGAGGCAGCAGCTACTGAGCATGTGCAATGTTTGTGTATATATATATATATATATATATATATATATATATATATATATAATTTCTCTGAGATTCTATAAATTAATGGTTACTACCATGTTATCTAATCTCTCCTGCTAAGGATAATTAAGAACAGATTTTCTGTTGTATTTTAACACTTGTACTACAAGGTATCTCAATGCATGAGACTCAATTCTTATATCCCAGTTTAAATAGAATTGTCCATTGACCACTTCTAAGCCAAATAAGTGTTTTCAATCCATACAAATGAATACATTTCTATCTGGCAGTAGTTACTTATGTTCTTATGATTTACAACCACTTTAGTAAAAAATGCTTTTGGTTGTACATTTTTTTTATTTCTGGCTAAGATCCCAAGTACCATTGGCAAGTTTCATTGTATTCTGCAACGGGAGAAAAAGCATTTTGTACTTGGTATTCTATTCATGATCTGTTCAATTATTTGTTTTTCATTCATTTTTTAACACTCTTGTAACATAACTCACTAACAATGTACATTATCTGTATACATAAATCACTGCAGCTCATTCAACATGTATTAGTTGCCTATCATCTATATATCTATCTATCTATCTATCTATATATAGTGATGTCGCGAACCTAAAAATTTGGGTTCGCGAACGGAGAACTCGAATTTCTGCAAAAGTTCGCGAACGGGCGAACCGGACGAACCGCCATAGACTTCAATAGGCAGGCGAATTTTAAAACCCACAGGGACTCTTTCTGGCCACAATAGTGATGGAAAAGTTGTTTCAAGAGCACTAACACCTGGACTGTGGCATGCTGGAGGGGGATCCATGGCAAAACTCCCATGGAAAATTACATAGTTGATGCAGAGTCTGGTTTTAATCCATAAAGGCCATAAATCACCTAACATTCCTAAATTGTTTGGAATAACATGCTTTAAAACATCATCAAATGTACACTTACACTACTATTAAACAAGATATGAGTGGTGGCACTGGGCAAGTGGGCACAGTATACGCTGTGAGCCTGACACAAAAAAGCAGACTGATGTTTAACAGTCCAAAAAGTGTTTTTTTTTTTTTTTTTTAAATGTACACTTACACTACTATTAAACAAGATATGAGTGCTGGCACTGGGCAAGTGGGCACAGTATACGCTGTGAGCCTGACTCACACGCTGGCAGGCAGGCAACTGCAATTAGATTACACAAGCAGACTGATGTTTCACAGTCAAAAAAGTTTTTTTTTTTTAAATTTACACTACTGTTACACCAGATATGAGTGGTGGCACTGGGCAAGTGGGCACAGTATACACTGTGAGCCTGGCACACACGCTGGCAGGCAGGCAGGCAGGCAGGCAACTGCAATTAGATTACACAAGCAGACTGATGTTTCACAGTCAAAAAAGTTTTTTTTTTTTTTAAATTTACACTACTGTTACACCAGATATGAATGGTGGCACTGGGCAAGTGGACCTGGCACACACGCTGGCAGGCAGGCAACTGCAATTAGATTACACAAGCAGACTGATGTTTCAGTCAAAAAAGTTTTTTTTTTTTAAATTTATACTACTGTTACAACAGATATGAGTGGTGGCACTTGGCAAGTGGGCACAGTATACGCTGTGAGCCTGACACACACGCTGGCAGGCAGGCAACTGCAATTAGATTACACAGGGAAAAAAAAGGAAAAAAGCAGACTGATGTTCTAGCCCTAAAAAGGGGTTTTTGGGGTGCTGTCCTTACAGCAGAGATCAGATGAGTCCTTCAGGACTGTAGTGGACACTGAATACACTAGCCTAGCTATCGATTTCCCTATTCAATCAGCAGCAGCTACACTGTCCCTCCTCTCACTAAGAAAGCAGCTTCCAAATGAATCTAAAATAGATGCTGTCCAGGAGGTAGGAGGGTCTGGGCGGGAGTGTCTGCTGCTGATTGGCTGGAATGTGACTGCTGACTGTGAGGTACAGGGTCAAAGTATTACTCAATGAGGACGAATAGGGGGCGGATCGAACATTCGCCGGCGAACAATTCGCGACATCACTATCTATATATCTATATCTATCTATATCTGTCTGTCTGTCTGTCTGTCTATCTATCAATCTATCTATCTATCATCTATCTATCCTATCTATCATATATTTGTCTATCTATCTATCTATCTATCTATAAAGCTATCTATCTTTCTTTCTGTCTGTCTATCATCTATGTATCTATCTGTCTATCTATCTCTGTCTGTATGTCTGTCTATCTATCTACCTATCCATCTATAATCTATCTATATGTCTGTCTGTCTGCCATCTATCTATCTATTTATCTTTCTATCTATCTATCGCTCACTCTCTGTCTGTCTATTTAGCTATCTAGCTATCTGTTTGTCTGTGCACGTCACTGTATGCCTGTTTGTAACAACTATATATATATGTGTGTGTATGTAAGTTTTGGTGTCTTTGTGTGCATAAGCATGTGTATCTGTCTGTGTTTATAGGTGTGTGTGTGTCTGATTGTGAATGCATATATACAGTATGCGTATGTGTATGTGTGAGTATGTGTGTGTTTTTGTTTGTTTGCACATGTGTGTGTATATATGCATATATGTATGTATATGTGTGTATGCATAAGTGTGTGTGTATATGTGTGTATATACAGTACATATATGTATGTGTGTGTATGCACATATGTTTGTTTGTGTGTGTGTGTGTTCATATGTATGTGTGTGTGCATGCACAGGTGTGTGTATGCACATATGTATGTTTGTGTGTATACACATATGTATGCATGTGTGTGTGCATACACATGTGTGTTTGTACACAGGCTTGTGTGTGTGTATCCACATAAGTATGTTGGTGTGTGTGTGCACATGTTTGTGTGTTTGTACACAGGGGTGTGTGTGTGTTTGTGCACAGGTGTGTGTGTTTGTGCACAGGAGTGTGTGTGTATGCACATATGTATGTTTGTGTGTGTGTTCTCATGTGTGTGTGTGTGTGTGTGTGTGCGTGTTTGTGCACAAGTGTGTATGTATGCACATATGTATGTTTCTGTGCGTGTTCTCGTGTCTGTGTGTGTGTGTTTGTGCACAGATGTGTGTATGCATATATGTATGTTTGTGTGTGTGTGTTCTCATGTCTGTGTGTGTGTTTGGGCACAGGTGTGTGTATGCGCATATGTATGTTTGTGGGCGTGCGTGTTCTCATGTCTGTATGTGTGTGTGTTTATGCACAGGTGTGTATGCACATATGTATGTTTGTGTGTATGTGTTCTCATGTCTGTGTGTGTGCTTGTGCACAGGTGTGTGTATGAACATATGTATGTTTGTGTGTATGTGTTCTCATGTCTGTGTGTGTGTGTGTGCACAGGTGTGTGTGTCTGTGTGTATGCACATACAGTATGTATGTTTGTGTGTGTGTGTTCTCATGTCTGTGTGTGCGTTTGTGCACAGGTGTGTGTGTATGAACATATGTATGTTTGTGTGTGCGTGTTCTCATGTCCGTGTGTGTGTGTTTGTGCACAGGTGTGTGTGTTTGTGTGTATGCACATACAGTATATATGTTTGTGTGTGTATGTGTTCTCATGTCTGTGTGTGTGTGTGTGTGTGCACAGGTGTGTGTGTCTGTGTGTATGCACATACAGTATGTTTGTGTGTGTGTGTATGTGTTCTCATGTCTGTGTGTGTGTGTGGGTTTGTGCACAGGTGTGTGTGTCTGTGTGTATGCACATACAGTATGTATGTTTGTGTGTGTATGTGTTCTCATGTCTGTGTGTGTGTGTGTGTTTGTGCACAGGTGTGTGTGTCTGTGTGTATGCACATACAGTATGTATGTTTGTGTGTGTGTGTGTGTGTGTGTTCTCATGTCTGTGTGTGTGTGTGTGTGTGTGTGCACAGGTGTGTGTGTCTGTGTGTATGCACATACAGTATGTTTGTGTGTGTGTGTATGTGTTCTCATGTCTGTGTGTGTGTGTGTGTGTTTGTGCACAGGTGTGTGTGTCTGTGTGTATGCACATACAGTATGTATGTTTGTGTGTGTGTGTGTTCTCATGTCTGTGTGTGTGTGTGTGTTTGTGCACAGGTGTGTGTGTCTGTGTGTATGCACATACAGTATGTATGTTTGTGTGTGTGTGTTCTCATGTCTGTGTGTGTGTTTGTGCACAGATGCACACATGTGTTTATGATTATCTTTGCATGTGTGTAGTACACATGAGCAGCTCTTCCCTGTGTGTGTCAATGGAAGAGAAAAGTAAAGAACCACTTTGAATGTCTGTAACATTTAGTTGCTCATTTAGAGGCTGTGATATATTTCTTCAGCATTTCTCTCCTTTTCACCTCTCTCACTCATTCTTCTTTTTCTTCTCCTCTTGTGCTTCAGGCCCATCATATTAATCTGTCGCTGGCTTCTCATTTGCTTTTAATTTAATTACAATTTATGTCAGATTCAAGATCTTAACCTCAAAGCATTAAACATTAACATTGGGCAATCAAAAGACAGCTTAAACAGGAGAGACACCGACAGGGAGGGAATGCAAATAAATGTGTTTTCTTCAGCTCCATCACATGATTTAGAGAGGCTTAGCTATAACTGGCTTACATCATTTCTGAGCCACGTATTAGATCTGTCCATACTATTTTATCTGCATTGAACTAATACGTGCTGGATTATGTAATCCTTGTTTTTTTAGCCTCCTATCAAGAGCTCTCATTTCAAATCATGACCCAGTTTTTGGTAAGTCAGTAACAAGTCTTGGAATCTTGTATTATTTATGTTACTGTTGCAGTTATTAAAGGGGCATGAAACCCACATTTTTTTATGATTCAGATAAAGCATGTAATTTTAAACAATGTTCCAATTTACTTCTATGATCAAATTTCCTTTGTTCTCTTGGTATCCTTTCTTGAAAAGCAGGTAGCTAAGCACAAGAGCGTGCAATTGTCTGCAGCACTATATGCATGAGTTTTGCAAGAATGTTATACATCTGCAAAAGCATTTTTTTTCCTGTCATGTAGTGCTCCAGGCAAATTGCACGCTGCCTACTTGGGTATCTCTACAAGAATGATATAATGAGGACAAAGTCAATTTGATAATAGAACTAAACTGGAAACTTCTTTTAAAATGAAATGCTCTGTCTGAGTAGCAAATGAAAAAATGTGGGTGTCATGTCCCTTTAAAGGGACATAATACTCATATGCTAAATCACTTGAAACTGATGTAGTATAACTGTAAAAAGCTGACAGGAAAATATCACCTGAGCATCTCTATATAAAAAAGGAAGATATTTTAGCTCAAAATTTCATCAGCTCACCAAAGTAAGTGCTGTGTAAAAAGTTATACTTCAGTTGCTGTCCAACTGTAGGTTAAAAAAAAAAAAAAGAAGAAATAAACAGCAGCCAATCAGCATAATCAGTGCTGAGGTCATGAACTCTTTTACTGTGATCTCATGAGATTTACCTTAAAGGGACAGTCTAGTCCAAAATAAACTTTCATGATTCAGATAGAGCATGTCATTTTAAACAATTTTCCAATTTTCTTTTATCACCAATTTTGCTTTGTTCTCTTGGTATTCTTAGTTGAAAGCTTAACCTAGGAGGTTCATATGCTAATTTCTTAGACATTGAAGGCCACCTCTTTTCAGAATGCATTTTAACAGTTTTCACCACTAGAGGGTGTTAGTTCATGTGTTTCATATAGATAACACTGTGTTCATGCACGTGAAGTTACCTGGGAGCCAGCACTGATTGGCAAAACTGCAAGTCTGTCAAAAGAACTGAAATAAAGGGGCAGTTTGCAGAGGCGTAGATACAAGATTATCACAGAGGTAAAAAGTATATTAACATAACTGTGTTGGTTATGCAAAACTGGGGAATAGATAATAAAGGTATTATCTATCTTTTAAAACAATAAAAAATTCTGCTGTAGACTGTCCCTTTAACTCTCATGAGATTTCATAGTAAACTACCTTAAACTGAATAGGGAAATAATATGAGTGTGCACGAAGCTCAAGCCCTTGGCTGTCCTGGGACAGACATACTGATTTGCTGCTTAAGTCATTTGCAATGGGGTGTGAATACTTAGGACATTTTGAGGTAAAATATCTTTCTTTTTTACATAGAGATGTTCAGGTGATATTTTCTAGTCAGCTTTTTGCAGCTATGCTGCATCACTTTCAATTGTTTCAACATTTGGGTATCACAGCCCTTTAAGAATTAGGAGTTATAAAATAGGTTCTGATTTACTGTGCCATACTTCTATATGATTATTGTTATTTTTTTTTTTTACCAAGTCACTGTGTGTAATGTATCAGCAGTGAAATATTAAACATCCAAACAGCCTTATTCCTACCCAGATATTCTTAAAGGGACAGTCAACACTTTGCAAAATAATTTCATTAATTATTTTCACACCTGTTTATGTTATATGGCTCTGAAAAATGTCTTATAGCTGTTAATGCACCCTGCAGACTTCTGAAGGCTAACCCTGCTACATACCTTTCCCTAAGTGTCTTTAGTAGATAACAACTGCCAAACAATATATTTTTATTTGTATAATGACTATGGCTAGTCCTCTGCGGACTCAAGCCTTGATTAGCCCCTATAAATACGATAGACGTGGGTGTAGATTGTCTACTGAAAAGAATGAACTGGAAGTGCATACTGCAGTTTTCACAATCCTAACCGTGCCATATATGGGAACTAACAACACACTCTGAAAGATATGATTTTACATAAGCAGTACAGAGAAAGCAAAGGAATTAAAATGTAGCCACCAAAAAGTAAGCACCACCCAGGTGCTGAACCAAAAATGGGCCGGCTCCTAAACTTACATTCCTGCTTTTCCAAATAAAGATACCAAGAGAACAAAGACAAATTCATAATAGAAGTAAGATAGAAAAGTGCTTAAAATTGTGTGCTCTATCTGAATTATGAAATAAATAATTTGGGGTTAATATCCCTTTATGGGGCATCAACCCCAACATTTTTCTTTCATGATTCAGATAGATCATGCCATTTTAAAAAAAGCTTTCCAATTTACTTCTAGTAGCAAATGTTCTTCAGTCCCTTGGTCTCTTTTGTTGAAAAGCAGGGACTAAGCTCAGGACCGTGCATGTGCACTATTTGGCACCAGTTTTGCAAGAATGTTATCCATTTGCTAGAGTACTAGACATCAGCACTATTTCCTACCATGCAGTTCTGCAGACACTTACCTAGGTATCTATTCAACAAAGAATACCATGGGAATTATGCAAATTTGATAATAGAATTAAATTGGAAATCATTTTAAAATTATATGCTCTGTCTGAATCACAAAAATAAGTCAGTTTATGTGTTTATGTATTAGAACACTTTGTACTATAAAATTGAATGTATGTGTAGTGACGCCAAACAACTTTGAAATATACTTCCCTTATTTATTTTGTCCCTCTTTCTAGTCTAGTGGTGGGTTTTTCAATTCCAGAGTGTTATATTCCACATAATCATTAGTTGCACACAAGTAGGTGACTTATTTATACCTCATGCTAAATAACCTCTGCAGAGAATGAGACAGTACCCAATGCTTTATGGTCACTAACATTTTACACCTATGTTTTTAATATTTAAACAACTAATATAATATTAAAATTACATCTGCATATTATTCTCAGGCTAATTTTGCCATTAATATATCATTATGTCTAGCATTTATTCATCTATTTTGTATTTAGAAACTGAAAACCCAAATATAACTTGGATTAAATTTGAAATGGGACTTTTGATTAGATTATATGAAATTTGACTGTAGAATATTTTTCACTATTGAATTACAGCAGCCAATACTGTTTACAATGAGTGTGGTGAGAATCACCATTGCTTTTAATTATATTTTTAACAATGCATTTTTTAAAAAAATCATGTTTGCTTTAGAATTTTATACATTTGCCATTCAAGGGACACAACCAAAAAAAAATTATTTCATGACTCAGATAGAGCATGCAATTTTAATCAACTTTCTAATTTACTCCTTTTATCAATTTTACTTCGTTTACTGAGTATCTTTATTTGAAAAAGTAGAAATAAAAGATTAGGAGCCAACCCATTTTTGGTTCAGCACCCTTGCTGATTGGTGGCTACATTTACAGTTACAACTTAAATGTGTTAAAGGCTTCAAAAAGTTCAAATTATTACTAAACTAAATTTAATATTTTTTTGATGATGCTGGCTTACAGCACCAGCACTAGCTACTACTTTTAAGTTTTATTTAAAGGGACATGAAACTCATTTTTTTTTCTTTAATGATTCTGATAGAGCATACACTTTTAAACAACATTCCAATTTACTTCTATTTTCAAATGTACTTCATTCTCTTTGTGTCTTTGTTTAAAGAGCAGCATTGCACTACTGTGAGCTAGCTGAGCACAGCCAGTGAGCCTATAGTAAAAGGTAAATATGTGCAATGCAACAATCAGAAGCTAGTGCATTACTGCTGTTGAGCCTACCAATGTATGTCTCTCATCAAAAAAAGGTTATCAAGAGAACAAAGCAAATTAGATAAATGATGTAAATTGGAAAGGTGTTTAAACTTATATGCACTAATTCATAAACAAAAAATGTGGGTTACATGTCACTTTAAGTTTAATCTGCTGTCCAGCTGCCCCTCTACTGACTTGAATACAGTATCCATAAGAAATGGTGGATGAATCAATTTTTGTTAAATAATTCTGAATGTCTCCCTTAAAGGGACATTAAACCCTAAAATTTTCTTTCATGATTCAGATAGAAAATACAATTTTAAACAACATTCCAATTTACTTCTATTAGCTAATTTGCTTCATTCTTTAGATATCTTTTGTTAAAGAAATAGCAATACACATGGGTGAGCCAATCACATGAGGCATCTATGTGCAGCCACCAATCAGAAGCTACTAAGCCTATCTAGATATGCTTTTCAAGAAAGAATATCAACAGAATGAAGCAAATTAGATAATAGAAGTAAATTAGAAATGTGTTTAAAATGGTATTCTCCATCTGAATCATAATTTTTGGGGGGTTTAATGTCCCTTTAAAGAATATCAGACGGAAAGAAAGATGTTTTGTGTGTGACAACTGGTTCATCAGTCTACTATTTTATTCCTATTGCTTTTTTTAAATGTTTTAGAAATATTTATATTATTTTTAAATGAGTGTCATTATTATTTGGTACAAGCCTCAAATTATTGCCTCTTGTTAGAAAGTTTTAATATTTGACAAGATCTGTTACCTTCATGTTTTCCATATATTCAATCAGGTTTCTCTTTTAAATATTGTATACTGGAATCTGTCTTGTAAACTAAGCTAAGATAAAGGTGCTTTTTCAAGTGAAGTTTGCCAGAACCTTTCCCCCCCCCCCACCCCCCACCCCCCATTCACTCATCCATCTCTGTAGCTCTGTCTGAACTTGCTGGGTGAAATATTTCAAGATGCCATGCTCTGTTCTTCAATGAGTAGTGTAAATGTGACAGTTACATTGTGTCAATGAGAACAGAAAGACTTCTATCAAATAAAGGCAGGGGAAGTACCAGGATGTGAACTAAGGTTATTAGAAAAAAAAAAAGTCATGTAATATATAAATAAAAATGACATTTTCTAGTACTTCTACTGTCATAGTTGCTGTAGAGTCTACAGGGGCATATATTTTATATCAGCTAGGGCTGCAGTGTGATACATCCGAGTTCTCCTTTACAACAAGATTATCTTAAAAGATATGTTAGTACTTCAGGATACTTCATAGATTTCTCTATAGAAAATATATTCCTTTAAAAGCTGTGTATCTCACTTAAAGGTGTAACTTATATTTTCATATGCAAAGGAGAGACGCACACAGTACAGTATAATAATTAAAAACAATATTAATTTAACCCTTTGGCTGCTAAGCCATTTCCCACCTGGGTGCTAATATTTTTTTTTTTTTTTTTTGAAATTTTTGAAAACATTTTTTTTTACTTTTTTTTTTTTTTTTTACAGACCCCCAAGACTTACACTGTTGGAAAGGTTAAAGGGACAGTATACACTCATTTTCATATAACTGCATGTAATAGACACTACTATAAAGAATAAGATGCACAGATACTGATATAAAAATCCAGTATAAAACTGTTTAAAAACTTACTTAGAAGCTGTCAGTTGAAAAGGCAGCTGGAAAGCCCATTGCAAGTGGCAAATAAGACACTCCCCCTCCCCCTTCTTTTGCATATGAAAAGACCCTTTACACAAACAGGAGCCAGCTGGAGAAGGTAGCTGACAGTATTCACATAAAACTTTAGGGCTTGGTTAGGAGTCTGAAAATCAGAGCAATGTTATTTAAAAATAAGCAAAACTATACATTTATTTAAAAAAAAAAACTTTATGGGCTTTATAAATAGATCATCTACAAAACATTTATGCAAAGAAAAAATGAGTGTATAATGTCCCTTTAAGTGATTACCTTTCCAACAATGGGTCTTGGGGGTCGGTAGCTGCTTAGATGCCTGAGATACAGGCTTCTAAGCAGCATGTCCCCTCCTCCTATACTTAACATTGTTAAGTATAAATAAAGTTGCACAATGACGTCATCACGTAATTGCGCGAGACATCACCGCACATCACGTGAAGCCCCAGCGATGCCTGTCACTCTACAGGCACGATCGCCAGGGTAAGAGCAGTAAGGAGCCCCCAGATCTCCGTTAAGGTGGGAGAGTGCTCATGACAGCTCTGAGCCATCATTAGCACCAGAGTGAGAAACTCTGTGACGGCTCAGAGCCATCATTAGCACTCAAAGGGTTAAAAATTTATTGAAAGTACACAGTAAAATTCGTAATGAAATGAATAATATGCATTTATACTCATCAAAATACAAATGTAATTTATGCAGAAATATCTACTCCAGAATTGTTATTGTTTAAAAAGATAGATAATCCCATTATTACCCATTCCCCAGTTTTGCATAACTAACACAGTTTTATTAATACACTTTATACCTCTCTGATTACCTTGTATCTAAGCCTCTGCAGACTGCCCCCTTATTTCAGTTCTTTTGACAGACTTGCATTTGAGCTAATCAGTGCCCTCTCATAAGTAACTCAACAGGTGTGAGCACAAATCTTTATGGCACATGTGAACTAACGCCCTCTAGCTGTGAAAACCTGTCAAATGCATTCAGATAAGAGGTGGACTTCAAGGGCTTAGAAATTAGCATATGAGCCTACCTAGGTTTAGCTTTCAGCAAAGAATACCAAGAGAACAAAGCAAATTTGATGATAAAAGTAAATTGGAAAGTCATTTAAAATTACATCCCCTATCTGAATTATGAAAGGTCAATTTTGACTAGACAGTCACTTTAAACTATGCAAGAAAATTTTTATTTCAACAAACTTCTTACATTTCAGATTAAATTTTGAACAAAATAAAATAAACTACCTTCCAATACTAATGGAACATAAAACTTGCTGATTGAATTTGAGTCAATGACTAGCTCACAGAGGAACAGAAGTCACACAACTGCATGCTCCAATAGCTCTATTCAAAGTGATTGAAAATGTCGGAGCTTCCTCTAATTTCCCACCTCTTTATGCCAGATTAAGGCTTGATTGGACAAGCCTGTATAACTAAAATCTAACATTTAGTACCTGACTGGCTGTCTCTAACATCAATTATTAGTAATACTATGGAAGGATTGGACAGGGGATGATGTAAAGACAAAAAGTCAGACCCCCTGTACATCATTTCAAACAAGAACTTATTAATTAAACACTATTGCTCCTTCCCCCTCTTCCTGCACCTTTTCAAATTCCAAATAACATGAATTAAAGGTTGAATCGATTTGGTCAATCAATCATTCATTCTTTATACTTTTAGTTTAATAATGTATTCGACTGTTTGTGTATTGGACGAATCGCCAAATGGGCATAAATTCAGATATATTTATTTAAATCAGAAGCTGAATGTACATCTCTAGTAATCAATGTCTTCGGGAGCAGGAATGCACTAATGGGATCTAATTGCTTATTGGTGGCTGCACACATATGTGTTCAGCTAGCTCCTTGAAGTGCATTGCTGCTCATTCAACAAAGGAAACCAAAACAATGAAGTTGTTTAAAATTGTATTTTCTATTTGAATCACAAAAGCAAACTTTGGAGGTTCATGCCCTTTAATATGAAGTAAATAAAACCAAGCAGTGCTAGATTATAGCAAAAAAACTAACTGAACACTACTGAAATGATGACATTTCATCTCATTAGATATGATTTACAACCAAACACTTATATTAGAGAAAATTCAAAAAAATATACTAATGTTCAGATAATTTTAAAAGAATTGGCAGCGACTAGCTAGTAACAATAATTCTTAATTTTAACTGTCACATGAATTACGGTAACTGAATTGCTTTGATTAAAACATTAAACATTTTGATTAATAGATTCCACATAAACAATATACACTGCATTATTTGTGTCACGTAAGATAAATTACATATATTAGTGTCTAATAACACAGTAATAAAAAAGTGACAATCATATACTGGGGACCTTTCAGTTACGCTCATACTGAGGTCCTTAAAATATTATGCTTACATATAAAAAAAAAAAACAAATTTAGAGACTTTCTCTCAAAGAATCCTAGGACTTGTAGTAAAATAGAGCAGTAAAGATGTTGTTAAAATACTATTGCATTTTAGTGATGTTCAATGCTGCCTGATAATAATGTTGTCTTAAAGGGACAGTATACTGTAAAATTGCTTTTCCATTAATGTATTTCTAATGACTTGTTATACCAGCTTCAGAGTATAATATGTATGAGAAATTGCATTTTCTGGTTTATTTGTGTATATGAAGTTACTAGGTTTGTGCTTTGAAACCACAGCATATTACAATAGATTGAGCTTGCAGGTACAATTATATCTCATTTTGTTATTACTTTGAGTACACACACTTGCTTCCTTATATACGTTTGTAAACCAAAGCCCTTCTATTTTCATTTATAAGTTAGGAGTCTGGATAAAGACATTCATCTTACCCCCCCCCCCCACCCCCAAATGTGTAAAAATGTATTAAAGTTTAGCATGTAGCGAGTTCAAAACTTATTGTGGACTTGTAAATTAGTAGCAATTCGGGATAATTTTCAGCTCTATCTATCTATCCATCATCTATATATCTATCTATCATATATCTATCTATCTATCTATCTATCTATCTATCTATCTATCTATCTATCTATCTATCTATCATCTATCATCTATATATTTATCTATCATATATCTATCTATCTATCTATCTATCTATCAATCATCTATCTATCATCTATCTATCTATCATCTATCTATCGATCTATCTGTCATCTATCTCTATGGGGTCTATTTATGTAGGTGCGGACAGACATGATCCGCTATAGCGAATCATGTCCGCCGCACATACGCTGTCAGCATTTATCATTTCACCAGCAGTTCTTGTGAACTGCTGGTGCAATACTGCCCCTTGCATATTCGCGGCTGCTAGCAGGGGGTGTCAATCAGCCGATCGTATTCGATCGGGCTGATTGCTGTCCGCCACCTCAGAGGTGGCGGACGAGTTAAGGAGCAGCGGTCTTAGGACCGCTGCTTCTTAACTTCCGCTTCAGGCGGAACTGAAGTGGAGTGGGTCTGAATCAGCATCCGTTGCTTCATAAATATACTATCTATATCTATCTATATCTATATATATCTATCTATCCATCTATATCTGCCTGTCTGTCTCTCCATTTGTCTGCCTGTCTGTCTGTCTGACTATCTTTTCTATCTATGTGTGTGTATGTTTATTGTTTGGGCATATTTTACTTTATTGCCCCCCCCCCCTGGAAAAAAATTCTGAAAATTAAAGGGATATAAAACAGTGCTTAAGTAATAAACAAATATTTTAAATCAAAGTGAACATAAAAAGAAACAGATTTTTTTGGCTAAATGAGCACTTAGAAATTCTCAGTGAAGCCATAGCATGCAGCTAACTAAGAGACATACCATTACAGAACTACAGTTCTACTGTCACATGATTGTTGCAGCAAACTTCCTCTACTCAACATGGGTAATAAACTTACTGTAATTATTTTATGGTGTCTCCTATCAACACTTCAAAGGAAAATCTTGCCTTTCTGTAGACACCACCGCCCCCTCGTGGGATTGTGACAGGGAGTAATGGACCCTTTACAAATGAAGTTAAAAAAAAGTTAAAATCCTTTTAAAATGATGAATTATACATATTACAATCATTTCTATTAAGTATAACCCAATGTTCAGTGTTTATTATTATAACAATGAAACAGTCTGTTTTAAACGCCCTTTAGCTATTGAAAAATAATTGCAGAAAACAAGATATTAATGCATTCAAAACACGTTCACGCTTACCTAGAATGTTTATTTAGTGCTACAATACAGAGAAACAAGAATTTGTCATTACAAGTTATATACCATCCCTTTAAAGGGATTTGAAACCCAAACATTTTATTTTGTGATTTAGACAGAGCATAAGATTTTTAAAGTTTCCAATCTACTTCTATTTTCAAATTTGCTTTGTTCCCATGATTTTCTGTGTTGTAGAGATACCTAGGTAGGCATCTGGAGCACTTTATGGCAGGAAGTAGTTCTGCCATCTAGTGCTCTTGCAAATGGATTACATTCTTGCAAAACTGCTGCTATATAGTGCTCCAGACATGAGCTGGCTCATAAGCATATGTCCCTGCTTTTCAGCAAAAGATACCAAGCGAATTAAGAGAAATAGATAATAGAAATAAATTAGAAAGTTGTTTAAAATCGCATGCTCTATCTGAATCATGAAGGAAAACTGTTGGGTTTTATTTCCCTTTAATTAAATGTTCCTTTTTAAACAATATTTACTCTTCTATTATTTCATCCAAATCCTAACACCTCATTCATATAAAAAGCACAAAAAACAATCTCAATTTACAATCACAGCATAAAATGACTGTGGGCAAACAATTTGAGTAACTCCCATCTGTCTCTCGTTATTGATGCCCCCACAGACGTTTTCTCAGGTCTAACCCTCATCTACAGCAATATTTTTATTTCTAAATGATGTATAGTTGTGACTTGTAGCCAGGAGGAAAGAGGGATCCAGCAAAGACTTCAAAAATATATTATTTATTTATGTTATTTTATTTTACCTCCCTTTAATTGAAAGGGAAATCATTATAAACAATTTACAGCACTGACAATAAATACATAATACCACAAAGAAATAACTAATATCTAAATGCTATTGCCCACAACATACAGAGATTAAATGGCTTGAGTGGACAAAATGACTTGCTGCTGGTCTCATTTGGAAACAAGACAAGCATAGCGTGTTTTATTTGTTCAGTGCATCCATCCTATCCTAAATAATAATAATAGTAATAATAATAATAATTTGTTTTGGGTTAAATTAAAAGGACATTAAACACTTTGAGATTGTAATATAAAATGATAAATCATATATACAAAGAAACCTTAGCAATATACGTTCATTGTTTATTTTGTCCCCTTTTCCTATAATTCCATTTTGAAATTGTGAGCTTTTCAGTTCCTGATGGAAATGGAAGTGTGGAACACTGTTATATTCCACATAGCCATTGGCTGCACACTCTAGTGACCTATTTATTACTGTCCTTAATTGGCCACAGCAGAGAAGGTAACCTAAATTACAACATGGCAGCTCCCATCGTTTTATAGACACTTAGGGGCCGATTTAACAAGGGCCCCTGTTTCCCTTGTTTCCACGCGAGCCTTCAGGCTGGCCGGAAAAAGTAGTTAAGAAGCTGCGGTCTTAAGACCGCTGCTCCTTAACTCGTCCGCCTGCTCTGAGTGGCGGACATCAATCCACCCGATCCTATACGATTGTATTGATTGATACCCCCTGCTAGCGGCCGATTGCCCACAAATTTGCAGGGGGCGGCATTGCACAAGCAGTTCACCAGAACTGCTTGTGCAATGCTAAATGCCGACTGTGTATGCTGTCGGCATTCAGCGATGTCCAGTGGACATGATCGCTGCAGCGTTTCATGTCCTTCCGACAGATGGTAAATCGGCCCCTAAAACTTTACACTTATTTTGTTAATATTTAAACAACTAATAAAACTTTAAAAATACATCTACAAGTTATTTTAAGACTAATATTTTCTTTGAATGCATTATTCTATCTCGTATTTATTCCCTTTAAAGGACATTTTAGAGTTTGTTAGAAGAAATCTGTTGTTTAAATATTCTAGGTTACACTAGCAGGAAGTGCATGATTATTATTTACAAATCAAAGTCCATGGGGTCAATTTATTATTGTGCGGACGGACATGATACGCTGTCGGCATTTATCATTGCACCCGCAGTTCTTGTGAACTGCTGGTGCAATACCGCTTCCTGCAGATTTGCGACCAATCGGATGCTAGAGGGTGGTGTCAATCAACCCGATCGTATTCGATCAGGCTGATTGCTGTCCGCCATCTCAGAGGTGGCGGACGAGTTAATGCGAAGCGGTCTTATGACCGCTGCTTCTTAACTTCCGCTTCCGTTAAGCATCCGTTGCTTCATAAATCGACCCCCATGGCTGATTAACTGACAGGGATAACTCCCATAGGAAAAATTGTTTATTTAGCACAGGAACATCTGTTGTTAAGCAACATTGACTTTTAGAAAAAATAAATTGAGTATATTGTCCGTTTAATAGTTTTTTTTTTGTGTGTGTGCGTACAGGAGGTGCATGTGTGTGTAGGAATAGGTTGTTGGCTTATAAGAACAACTCTCACATCCCTATTGCATAGCACACAGTATTGCCTGTCGGTTCTCTGGAATAGGGAGTGTAGGGAACTTGTTGCTGGAGGTTCACCTGTGTTTTGTGGGCAAGCGAGAGGCTAAAGGGACAGGGTCATGGTAATGGGAGGGTCCTGATCATTTAATGGGTGTGGTTAGGTGGAACAGGAACAACTCATTGGGGAAATGGGGCGTTAACTTAAAACCAGGAGGCATGCTATTGGTGGATTGTTACAGATCCCACAAGCATAAAAACATTTTCCTGTCTAATCCCTCCCACCCCCCCAAAAAAACTGTAACAATCTAAAAGGCAACACAGGAGAAAATTTACTATAATGCACCATTATGTAGAAATATATTATTGGGCACAAATGAGGACAAAACATATGGACATATACTCCAACATTTGACCGAAAGTATATAGGAATAGAATACACAATTTGTTCCCCTATTTTTTGTATATTAAAGGGGAAACATACCAATAAAGTAGATTGAAACACACGTCTCTATGCTGAATATACCTACTTTTTGTTTTCATGTGTCTTGCAACAGTTATCTTTAGCTTCAGTTCTGCACAAACTTGCTTTTGCTTTTAGTTTGGATATCAATTTGAACATTTTTTTAGCAAGTTTGTTTGGTAACATATTTAATTGCTTCTCTATATGTATGAAAGAATGTGAATGCTTTAAAGGGACACTGAACCCAATTGTTTTATTTTGTGATTCAGATAGAGCATGACATTTTAAGTAACTTTCTAATTTACTCCTATTATCAAATTGTCTTCATTCTCTTGGTATCTTTACTTAAAATGCAAGAATGTAAGTTTAGATGCAGGCCCATTTTTGGTGAACAACCTGGGTTGTTCTTGCTGATTGGTGGATAAATTCATCCACCAATAAAAATGTGCTGTCCAGAGTTCTAAACCAAAAAAAATCTTAGATGCAGTCTTTCTCAAATAAAGATAGCAAGAGAACGAAGAAAAATTGATAATAGGAGTAAATTAGAAAGTTGCTCTATCTGAATCACGAAATAAAAAAATTGGGCTCAGTGTCCCTTTGATGTCCATTTCATCTTTACCTAAATAAATTACCTTTGTTAAAGGGACAAGTGCAAAAAGAAAATACTCTGTGTGCTAGAGAATTGTATTATTGCAATGTTGCTTGAACATAATTATGTATTCGTGTTAAACACATAATTAAAATCAGCTCTGGAGCAGCAATGCATTACTGGGAGCCAACAGAGCACATCTGGTAAGCCAATTACAAATGCATATGTGTGCAGCCACCAATTACCAGCTAGCCCCTAGCAGTGCACTGCTGCTGCTGAGCCTACCTAGGTATGCTTTTAAACAAAGGACTCCAACAGAACAAAGTCAAAATGTTATGGCAGAGATAAAATGAAAAGTCTCTTAAAATTGCATGCTCTGTCTGAACAATTACATTTTAATTTTGATGTTTATATCCCTTTAATGGGACATGATAGGCAAATATTTTCTGTCCACTTTGTGCGAGTTGCCCCTGCCAGACAGTGAGCTGTAGAGTTTGAGGACTCGGTTATACATGGTTATGCACTTCCTGATAGATTCACCTGTAATATAACCAGCTTTTCCTTAAAGGACCAGAAAATACGGTATAATTTAAAGGACCAGTCAACACATTAGATTTGCATAATCAACAAATGCAAGATAACAAGACAATGCAATAGCACTTAGTCTGAACTTCAAATGAGTAGTAGATTTTTTTATAACAAATTTCAAAGTTAAAGTTATATATATTTCCACTCCCCTTGTACCATGTGATAGCAATCAGCCAATCACAAATGCATATACGTATAGTCTGTGAACTCTTGCACATGCTCAGTAGGATCTGGTGACTCAAAAATTGTAAATATAAAAAATTGTGCACATTTTTTTAATGGAAGTAAATTGGAAAGTTGTTTAAAATTACATGCTGTATCTGAATCATGGAAATTTAATTTAACCTGAGTGTCACTTTAATAACTGACAAATAAACAATAAAAAGACTTGCAGTATCACTTACTTTGAATTTGAAATGATCAGTAGAATATTTTCTGTCAAATGTCAGTTAATCCAATTTCCCTCCCCCTGCACCACACAATGCATATACGTAGATACTGTACACAATGATCAGTAGCAGCTGGAGCCTAAGAAAGTATGAAAATAAAAAGAATGTTTTGAAAATTGAAGTACATTGCAAAATGTTGTTTATTTTTTTAATTGCATGCCCTGGGGTAGATTTAACAAGGGCCAAATGTACTTTGTGAAATGTCCGCCACAGCCTTGGTCTGTGCCTATCCCTGACCTAAAGTTTCATGTGCTGTTCTGTCAGATACAAAAAGAAAAAAAACTGTGGTTATGTCTCTTTAACAGAGCTGATATTTTATTTTTTTAGCAAATAATGGAAGAGAGAGGGTTTATTAATCATCAGCTACCAATCATACAGCAAAAAACATCAAAGTTATATTAAGCCTTAATAAAAACGCTAAAACATCAGATGATAATAAATTGTTATTCTGACCTTTACTTTTCTTCCAAAAAAATTTTTTTCCCTTCACTTTCTTGACATCTCTTTCAATAGATCAACGTTTTTGTGACAAGTTGAAAGCTGAGCTATGTCTAAATGGTTTATAATCTGATGTGCAGTGAATGGGCATGTTTATATGAGCTGATATCTATACAGTCAGATTATTTATTGTCTGAGATTCATGTATGTGATTCTGTCTGAGCAAAATAACAGTGCGTGAAGCAGAAAATACTATTGCTCAGGATAATGATTTATTACAGCTAGCATAAATATATATATCATCTATCTATCTATCAACTTATCTATCTATCTATCTATCTATCTATCTATCTATCTATCTATCTATCTATCATCTATCTATCATCTATCTTTTTATCTATCTATCTATCTATCTATCTATCTATCTATCTATCATCTATCTATCTATCTATCTATCTATCTATCTATCTATCTATCTATCTATCTATCTATCTATCAACCTATCTATCTATCTATCTATCTATCTATCTATCTATCTATCTATCTATCTATCTATCTATCTATCTATCTATCTATCTATCTATATATCTATCAACCTATCTATCTGTCTGTCTATCTATCTATCTATCTATCTATCTATCTATCTATCTATCTATCTATCTATCTATCTATCTATCATCTATCTATTTATCATCTATCTATCATCTATCTATCTATTTATCTATTTCTCTATCTATCCTCTATTATCTATCTATTTATTTTTTATTTATCATCTATCTATCTATCTACCTATCTATCATCTATCTATTTATCATCTATCTATCATCTATCTATCTATGTAATCTATTTATCATCTATCTGTCTATCTATCTATCATCTATCTACTTATCATCTAAAATCTATCAATTTATCATCTATCTATCTATCTATCTATCTATCTATCTATCTATCTATCTATATATATATATATAATCCATCTATCTATCATCTATCTATCTATATTATATATAATCTATCTATCTATATTATCAATCATCTATCTATTTATCATCTATCTATTTATCATCTATTTATCTATATATCTATCATTTATTTATTTATCATTATCTATCTATCTACTATCTTCTATCTGTCTATCTATCTATCTATCTATCTATCTATCTATCTATATTATATGTAATCTATTTATCTATATTTTTATACATCTATCTATTTATCATCTATCTATTTATCATCAATCTATCTATCTATCTATCTATCTATCTATCTATCTATCTATCTATTTATCATATATCTATTTATCTATTTCTATATCTATCATCTATCTATTTATTTATCATCTATCTATCTATCTATCATCTATTTATCATCTATCTATCATCTATCTATATATCATCTATCTATTTATTTATCTATCTATCTAATCTATTTTTCATATATCTATCTATCATCTATGTATCTATCTATATAATCTATTTATAATCTATCTATCATCTATCTGTCTATCTATCTAGCTATTATCTATCTATCTATCTATCCTCTATCATATATCTATTTATCATCTATCTATTTATCTATCTATCATATATCTATCTATCAAATATCTATTATCTATCTATCATCTATCTATTTATCATCTATCTATATTATCTATCTATCTATCTATCTATCTATCTATCTATCTATCTATCTATCTACATAACATATATCTCTATCTATATATCTGTCTATCATCTATCTATCTATTTGCCATCTATCTATCTATCTATCTATCTATCTATCTATCATCTATCTATCTATCTATCTATCTACATAACATATATCTCTATCTATATATCTGTCTATCATCTATCTATCTATTTGCCATCTATCTATCTATCTATCTATCTATCTATCTATCTATCTATCTATCTATCATCTATCTATCTATCTATCTATCTGTCTATCTTTCTATCTATGTATCTATAATCTCTCTATCTTTATTATATATAATCTATCTATCTATATTATCAATAATCTATCTATTTATCATCTATCTATCATCTATCTGTCTATCTATCTAGCTATCTATCTATATTATATGTAATCTATCTATCTATATTTTTATACATCTATCTATTTATCATCTATCTATTTATCTTCAATCTATCTATCTATCTATCTATCTATCTATCTATCTATCTATTTATCATATATCTATCTATTTATATATCTATCATCTATCTATTTATTTATCATCCATCTATCTTTCTATCTATCTATCTATCTATCTATCTATCTATCTATCTATCTATCTATCTATCATCTATTTATCATCTATCTATTTATCATCTATCTATTTATCTATCTATCATATATCTATCAATCAAATATCTATTATCTATCATCTATCTATTTATCATCTATCTATATTATCTATCTATCTATCTACATAACATATATCTCTATCTATATATCTGTCTATCATCTATCTATCTATTTGCCATCTATCTATATATCATCTATCTATCTATCTATCTATCTATCTATCTATAATCTCTCTATCTTTATTATATATAATCTATCTATCTATATTATCAATCATCTATCTATTTATCATCTATCTATCTATCTATCTATCTATCTATCTATCATCTATCTGTCTATCTATCTATCTATCTATCTATCTATCTATCTATCTATATTATATGTCATCTATCTATATTATCAATCATCTATCTATATTATCAATCATCTATCTATTTATCATATATCTATTTATCATCTATCTATCTATTTATCATCTATCTATTTATCATATATCTATTTATCATCTATCTATCTATTATATATCTATCATCTATCTATTTATTTATTTATCATCTATCTATCTATTTATAATCTATCTATCTTTCTATCTATCTATTTATCATCTATCTATCTATCTAATCTGTATTTCTCTCTATCTCCCTGTCTGTCCTGCCTAATTTATTATCTATTTGTATCTCCTTGTCTGTTTATCTATCTGTTTGCTGGTTACTGGTGTTTATCTGTATTTTAGATTCAGGTGTTCAGTCATGAGTGGCTATTTGCACACTAAACTCCTGATATAGCTCCAGGAAGTGTCTGTGAATCACTAATACAAAGTAAAGCACACACAAACTATCACTCCTTATTAGTGTAAACTATCTATCTATCTATCTATCTATCTATCTATCTATCTATCTACTGCATCATACACATGCACCTAGTAACCAGTGTAACTACACATCTCTACATGAACATGTTTATGATTATAAAAATATTTTGGCCTCTTCTGGTATACTAGATCAACCAGTTTCCATGTTATGTATGATAAAAGAGCAAAAAGAAAAACAAAAAAAAAATGTATGAACTATTTAGAGGGTTATAAAATTAACTGTATTCTCCACTTAAAGGGACAGTCTACTCCAGAATTTGTTTTGTTTAAAAAGATAGACAATTCCTTTATTACGCATTCCCCAGTTTTGCACAGCCAACATGGTTATATTAATATACTTTTTTTACCTCTGTGATAACCTTGTATCTTAACTTCTGCAGACTGCCCCCGCCTTATTTCATTTTTTTTGACAGACTTGCATTAGAGCCGATCAGTGCCCTCTCATAAGTAACTCCACTGGCGTGAGCACAATGTTATCTATATGGCACACATGAACTAACACCCTCTAGCTGTAAAAAAACCTGTCAAATGCATTGAGATAAGAGGCGGCCTTCAAGGGCTTAGAAATTATCATATTAACCTACCTAGGTTTAGCTTTCAACTAAGAATATCAAGAGAACAAAGCAAATTTGATGATAAAAGGGAATTGGAAAGTTGTTTACAATAACATGCCCTATCTGAATCATGAAAATTGAATTTTGACTAGACTGTCCCTTTAAATTGAGATAGTCTAAGCTCCTGTTTTTGTTTAAAAAAAATGTAGTGGTCACTGGTCACATGAATTTACTGTGTTACAGATATTCTACCATGTCTTTCTAAGAATTATAGCTCCAGCATTAGTAATTGAAAAGCAATTGATTACCCATATTGACCATTATGGATTAAAGAGATCATTTAATTTATTACACTAGGTTTATTTACAGGAAATAAGAGCGATCACTGGTTTACAAAATGTATGTTTCCCTTGCATCAAACACGCTGAGCAGTTTCACCCACTTTACATTTCATTTAAAACTTTTGCTTCAACCAACCTGGGTCATTTTCTTAGGAAGAAGCTATTTGCCTGTTGTGATGCTGCAGAGGGGTGGAGCACATAGGCAAATCTGTGGCGGTTTTAGGGGGGCTGTACATTCATTAATTATTTCAACACCTCCAAACGCCAAAGGTTCCAGCTGGTTTGAATTAGTAAAACATAGTAATTTTATTTTTTTACATGTCCAGGGCCTGAATATTCAGTAAGTCCCAGTATATATCTGAAGGTGAGGTGGACTTATAGACAGTGGCCCACTGGCAATTGGGGGTCGCTGTGGATGTGGTGATAGGTTTACGATTGGTGGGGCAGGGCATGAGAGAAGTTGATCAAAATTAGAGCCTGTGGGTGGAGCTAGTGCAGTCCATGGGAACCAGGCCATTATACTGGATGGGAAGTGCTACAGGGAGGGGCAGTGGGCTGACTCCCAACCAATGAAAATCTCACAAGATCTGGGAAGGGTGGGAGGTCTGGTGCCCTGTGCAGAAGAACAAGTACCTACCCGTACTCCCTGCAGCTTTGGGGACCTATCTATCAAGCTCCGTACGGAGCTTGAGGGCCCGATTGGCCGCGAGTCTGCAGGGGGCGGCGTTGCACCAGCAGCTCACAAGAGCTGCTGATGCAATGCTGAATACAGAGAGCGTATTGCTCTCCGCATTCAGCGATGTCTGTCGGACCTGATCCGCACTGTCGGATCAAGTCACGACAGACATACGATAAATAGGCCTCTTGATGTTCAACTTTGTAGTCAAAATTTGGCACCTCCAAATATAATGTTCTAGAATCACTCCTGGTGGAGCTTATCACTTGCAATAAAAGTAAGATTAGAAGACAATAGAAACACTGTTTATGAGTAAAATATTTTCTAATATTAACCGATACTTTTTAAAATATAAAAAAATGCTGGTTTGACCCCCTTTATAATATGTATACTCTTACATTTGTAATACATTTCCAGTATGTTATGGACAAAGAGCATTTTTGCAGACATATCAAAGTCAACAAACCATCTTGTGTGTGCTCGTGCTGACAGTTTGCCTGGCACCGTCTTTGATTGAGACCTCTGTGCCAGCTATAGCCGAGACTCCGGTAATACCAGTTTACGGTTCATCTGTTGCTTTGCGTTGGTAAATTATCCAGTTTTATCAGTTTTATCAACATGATTGAAAGGTGCCAGGAGCTGTCTTTCTCTCCCAACAGTGCACAGTTGGTACTCTGTGAAATTTCCACAGTCGGAGCTTCCCTTCAGCTGCTTCACGTCAATGGCAGTTTATAATTCAGCTGTTGCCCCCTTCTAGTTTAAAGATGCCATCAATTGCAGATAAATAGGAAAGAAAACAGATTCACAGCGGCTCAATATGGGGACTGCCCCAGGTAATATTCCAATAAAGTTAGAATCTATGCAGTATTCTTATAGCAGCACCAAATATGGCTCCTATACCCACTGTATCCATCAGTATACTCTGTACCTAGATGCAAGCTTTTGTCACGATGAAAACTACCAGTGTAGGGTATCCAACAAACTCTCTCTGGTTGGTATTGTAATACCTGTATGTGATTTATGTGCACAATATTTGTTATTTATTTAGTACTTTAGCTATATTATTTTCATTTTTTTTATTTATTAGTTATATTTTAGATGAGCTATCCAAAGTATTATATATCACTTAAACTCCAATTAAAATACTTATGTAGAATATGCATATGTCTGCATGGGCATAAATAAATTATACACACAGATACACCACACACACACTGTATATACACACACATACAGCATACACACACACTGTACATACACACACACACACTGTATATGCACACACATACAACATACATACACACACCCACACTGTATATACACACACATACACACACATTGTATATACTGTATAGGCACACACATATACACAAACTGTATATACACACACATACACCCAATACACACACACATACAGCATACACATACACTGTGTATATATATATATATATATATATATATATATATATATACACACATAAAAACCATATACACACACACACACACACTGTATATACACACTCATACACACCATATACACACACAAACACACACTGTATATACACACACGCACTGTATATATACATACACACCATACACACACACTGTATATACACACACATACACACCATATGCACGCACTGTATATACATACGCATACACACACACACACACACACACAGACACACTGTATATACACACCATACACACACATGCTGTATAAACACACACACACATACACACATATTGTATACACACACACATACACATATTGCATACACACACATATTCTCTTCCTCATAAATACAACATATATAAACACACACCCTGTTTACAAACCCACATGCTACATGTGCTTAGTGGCACGCTAAGGGGCATATTTACCAAGCTCCGTATGGAGCCTGATACCCTGTGTTTCCGGCATCGCCGTAAACAAAAGTTATGAAGCAGCGGTCTAAAGACCGCTGCTCCATAACTTGTCCGCTTGCTCTGAGGTGGCGGACAGAAATCGACAGAAATCAATCCGATCGAATACGATCGGGTTGATTGACACCCCCTGGTAGCGGCCAATTGGCCGCAAATCTGCAGTGGTCGGTATTGCACCAGCAGTTCACAAGAACTGCTGGTGCAATGATGAATGCCGAGAGCCTATGTTTTCGACATTTATCGATGTGCAGTGGACATGATCCGCTATATTGGATCATGTCCGCTAGCACCATCATAAATAGGCCCCTAAGTGTTGGCCATGAGTGATACTGGGTTTTTACTTATGGAAATAGCGCCTGTATTACAAGTTGAAAGTAAACACAAGCGCAAGAGCGCAGTTGCATTTTAGTATTGACAGCTTATCGTGACTGACAACCTCTCGTAAAGGTAGTGCATTAAAAAAGGTACACCAAGCACAACATAAATACAAGTATACAGTTTCGCTCATATAAACAATTTCTAATAAAAATTAGTCATATAAATATTTTAAAAAAAGTTATAAGGGTTAAAAGGTATATGGTGTATTTCAAGGTGTTTGACTGTAAAGGGCTATATTGTATATATGAAGAGGAGCATTCCCCGAAACGTTACCGAATAAATTAACTATTTAAGTCCAGAGAGTTCTGTTTTCTGTTTTATATATATATATATATATATATATATACACATGTCTAAATATCTGTATGTGTGTGTATATATATATATATATATATATATATATATATATATATATATATATATATATATTTGCATACGAAAAGAGAAGCGCTCTACCAGGAACAAACAACAGCTCAGTGGCTTGTTCTATGGCGATTTACCACCCGGAAGCAGCCTCTTTTAGACCAGTGTGCTTTTCACAGAAGAAAAATTTCCTGAAGTATATCAGTCTGATCCTGCCAAGTAAGGTCAGTCCAGCCCCGAAATACCAGGCAATTCTCCTCTGAACAAGGAACATGACAACCCCAGACAATCGTTTCATCCTCCTATGGGCCTCGTCAGTGAGTTGCAGCCACTTTCCTCTAAGCACACTGGGCAAGGAGTCCACGTCTGGTTTCCCCCATCACCCATAGGGAGACTTCCCCAGGGTCATAATAATTTGCATACAAAAAGAGAAGTGCTCTACCAGGAATGAACAACAGCTCAGTGGCTTGTTCTATGGCGATTTACCACCCGGAAGCAGCCTCTTTTAGACCAGTGTGCTTTTCACAGAAGGTCAGTCCAGCCCCGAAATACCAGGCAATTCTCCTCTGAACAAGAAACATGACAACCCAGACTATTGTTTCAGCCTCCTATGGGCCTCGTCAGTGAGGTGCAGCCACTTTCCTCTAAGCACACTGGGCAAGGAGTCCACGTCTGGTTTCCCCCATCACCCATAGGGAGACTTCCCCAGGGTCATAATAATTTGCATACGAAAAGAGAAGCACTCTACCAGGAACGAACAACAGCTCAGTGGCTTGTTCTATGGTGATTTACCACCCGGAAGCAGCCTCTTTTAGACCAGTGTGCTTTTCACAGAAGAAAAATTTCCTGAAGTATATCAGTCTGATCCTGCCAAGTAAGGTCAGTCCAGCCCCGAAATACCAAGCAATTCTCCTCTGAGCAAGGAACATGACAATCCCAGACAATCGTTTCAGCCTCCTATGGGCCTCGTCAGAGAGGTGCAGCCACTTTCCTCTAAGCACACTGGGCAAGGAGTCCACGTCTGGTTTCCCCCATCACCTATAGGGAGACTTCCCCAGGGTCATAATAATTTGCATACGAAAAGAGAAGCGCTCTACCAGGAATGAACAACAGCTCAGTGGCTTGTTCTATGGCAATTTACCACCCGGAAGCAGCCTCTTTTAGACCAGTGTGCTTTTCACAGAAGAAAAATTTCCTGAAGTATATCAGTCTGATCCTGCCAAGTAAGGTCAGTCCAGCCACGAAATTCCAGGCAATTCTCCTCTGAACAAGGAACATGACAACCCCAGACGATCATTTTGGCCTCGTCAGTGAGGTGCAACCACTTTCCTCTAAGCACACTGGGCAAGGAGTCCACGTCTGGTTTCCCCCATCACCCATAGGGAGACTTCCCCAGGGTCATAATAATTTGCATACAAAAAGAGAAGCACTCTTCCAGGAACAAACAACAGCTCAGTGGCTTGTTCTATGGCGATAGAACCCCCTGGTATTTCGGGGCTGGGCTGACCTTACTTGGCAGGATCAGACTGATATACTTCAGGAAAGTTTTCTTCTGTGAAAAGCACACTGGTCTAAAAGAGGCTGCTTCCGGGTGGTAAATCGCCATAGAACAAGCCACTGAGCTGTTGTTCGTTCCTGGTAGAGCGCTTCTCTCTTCATATGCAAATTATATATATATATATATATATATATACTGTGTATATATATATTTATTTATACCAAAATTCATTAAAATTATGGAGGGAGATAAAAAACTGAAATTAAAATCCTCCATGTCTCAAAATTAAATCAATGTAAATATTTGCATAGGAAATTAGTACATCTAGGCAAGTATCCCCACTTGCTTTCCCCCAGAAATTCTTAATATACAATGTTTCCAATGCACAAGAGAATTGTGGGTAAGATATACAAATTCTCAGTTTTTTTGCTTCAAGAATACTGTTTTGACACAGCGATCCTTTTAGACAGGATTATGACAGCAAACCAGAAATCACTCACTAGACAAGCTTGTTTCGTTCTTTTTGGAACCCATCAGTAGGAGATAGATTTCTGGTTGCTGCATTGGAAAAGCTATTTTCATGGTTAAACCAAAATTCATTAAAATTATGGGGGGAGATAAAAAACTGAAATTAAAATCCTCCATGTCTCAAAATTAAATTAATGTAAATATTTGCATAGGAAATTAGTACATCTAGGCAAGTATCCCTGCTTGCTTTCCCCCAGAAATTCTTAATATACAATGTTTCCAATGCACAAGAGAATTGTGGGTAAGATATGCAAATTAGATATGCAAATTCTCAGTTTTTTTGCTTCAAAAATTCTGTTTTGACACAGCGATCCTTTTAAACAGGAATATGACAGCAAACCAGAAATCACTCCCTAGACAAGCCTGTTTCATTCTTTTTAGAACCAGAAATCTATCTCCTACTGATGAGTTCTAAAAAGAACGAAACAGGCTTGTCTAGGGAGTGATTTCTGGTTTGCTGTCATATTCCTGTTTAAAAGGATCGCTGTGTCAAAACAGTATTTTTGAAGCAAAAAAATGAGAATTGGCATATCTAATTTGCATATCTTACCCACAATTCTCTTGTGCATTGGAAACATTGTATATTAAGAATTTCTGGGGGAAAGCAAGCGGGGATACTTGCCTAGATGTACTAATTTCCTATGCAAATATTTACATTGATTTTATTTATTTATATAAATATGTGTACATACAATATGTATTTGTATATTTCTGTGTTTCACTTTATATTTACTCTACATACTTCACATTCCAATGTTCTTCACATACAGGACATTTTCTTGTAAATTATATACAGGTATATAAATCTGTATATACCTGTACCTGTATATCTATTCCTATGGATACAGTGCCCTCCACTAATATGAGCAAAGAAGGCTGTGAAAAATTATCTTTATTGTTTAACCTTTTGATCTTTTGTTCAACAAATACACAAAAACACTTTGCTCTCATGGATATCAAACAATTGCAAACACAACACAGGTTTATAAAAAAAAACTTTGTTAAATATATATGTAGCACAATTATTGGCACCCCTATGAATTGATATGAGAAAAATATATTTGAAGTATAGTCCCATTGATATTTTAAATTTTTTAGTACACCTGGGAGACTAGGAACAGGAAATTGTTCAACCACAACTTCCTGTTTCACAGGGGTATAAATATGACGTAACACATAGGCCAAATCCCCTTAGTCAATCATCACAATGGGTAAGACCAAGGAATATAGTTGTGATGTGTGGCAAAGGATGTTGTGCTTCACAAAATGGGAAGTGGCTATAAGAAATTAGCAAAAGCATTGAAAATGCCCATTTCCACTATCAGGGTAATAATTAAGAAGTTCCAGTCAAATGAAAATGTTATGAATCAACCTGGAAGATGACATGTGTCTATATTGACTAAATTCACTGTGAAGAGGATGATTCGAGTGACCAAAATATCTCCAAGGATTACAGCTGGAGAATTGCAGAAGTTAGATGCATCTTGGGGTCAGAGAATCTCCAAAACTACAATCCGACATCACCTACGTTTGGAAGGATTTCAAGATAAAAGCCTTTACCCTCATCCTAAAACAAACTCAAGTATCTTCAGTTTGCTAAACACTACTGGAATTTCAAATGGGATCTGGTTATCTGGTCAGATGAAACCAAAGAAGAGCTTTTTGGCAATAAACACCAGAGGTGAGTTTGGCCCACACAGACGGGTAGTCATAAATATGGTGGTGGTTCTATAATGTTTTGGGGCTGTTTCTCTGCCAGAGGACCAGGATATTTTGTTAGGATATATAACAGATTTACTGATATTAAATTAACTCCTGTCTCCTGACTGCCTCTGCCAGAAAGCTTAAAATGGGCTGTGGTTGGATCTTTCATCTGGACAATGATTCAAAACATACATCAAAATCAACACAAAAATGGTTTACTGACCACAAAATCAAGGTTCTGCCATGGTCATCACAGTCCCCTGACTTTAACCTCATAGAAAACTTGTTGGTTGAACTGAAGAGGAGAGTCTACCAGCATCAACCTTGAAATTTTAAGGATCTGAAGAGATTCTGTATGGAAAAATGGTCTCAGATCTCATCAGGCATTATAGGAGAAGACTTTTATCTTGGCAAAGGGAGGTATCACAAAATATTGACTAAAAGTGTGTCAATAATTGTGCCACACATATATTTACCAAATTATTTATTTATTTATTTTTTTGGGGGGGGGGTAAACCTGTGTTTTTTTTTCAATTATTTGATATCCATGAGAGCAGAGTATTTTTTAACAAAAGATGAAAAGATTAAACAATAAAGACAATTTTTCAAAACCTTCTTCATATTTACCAAGGGTGCCAATATTAGTGGAGGGCACTGTATATAGGTATATTATCTATTTTACATTAACATTATTATATATATATATATATATCAGACGCCGGAGTAGCCAATCAAAATCCTTTGTGACTCTTCCTTGCGTTCGTTTGATTACACGTCTCTGGTTTTCTTTGAGGATAAAGACCACGGATGGGAAAGACTTAACAGCGTCTAAAAAACTATCACAGTGGACGTTTTCTGACCATAGTAAGGACGCTGATTCGGGTATATCCCGCATGCTTGCTTGTGTCTACATGCCTCACATGTTTGAGGTTGAATCCTGTGAGTAGTTCTGAGAGAGAGATTGGGGCTACAGTTTTATATGTATTGCTTGTAATAAACATACTGCACTTAGAGTCCTTTTGTGCGCTCTCTCCTTTCGTTATTACAGAATCGTTGTTCCACCTGATTTAGATGTCAGGCTAGTGAGAGCAGCCAGACTCCAAGATAGTGCTACAGTTTGAAAATCACAATTCTACTGATATTACAACTTTACAGGAACCCTGGATGCATGAGATTTAAAAGGAAGTGTTATTTTATATCATTGTGTTATCTCTATATACACTTATTTTGGAATCTGAGTATACCAATAAGTTTCATTCAGCCATGTAATATTTTAGGAGTGCGCTAGTTAGTGAGAAGCCATTAATTTAGACAATTTTATTTTGGCTTTAAGTCTCATTATTTTACAATTCATTTTTACATATATATATATATAATGCATAGGAAAATGCATAGGAACATAAAATATATGTAACACGCTTCGTGTTTCAGGCTTTAGGTCTAACGTGCACATGAAGAATTAGAAATCTTGAAGCGTGTTCTGGAAATATTTAATATTAAAAAATAAGAATAATAATTATTAAAAATTATGATACATAATTTTTATATATACTGTACATATATGTAAGTATATGTGTGTTTGAGTGTGAGTGTGTGTGTGTGTGCCTAAATATATATATATATTCTATGGATTATTTAGAATTCTTTTCAGTATGTGTAATATTTTTTTAATAATTATATATATATATATATATATATATATATATATATATATACGATAATGTTAATGTAATATATATAAATATATATATATATACTTTATAAATATATAGGTATATAAAGATATATAGTAATATGTATTTACAATAAAAATAAAATTTTCTGTATGTGAAAAACATTGGAATGTGAAATATGAATAACTCCTATCAGGTTAGCGTGTAAGTGATATGTTTTAGTTTTTTTCTTCTGTGCTTTCCATTAGAGTCTTTGGCCCATATTTATCAAGCTCCGTATGGAGCTTGAAGGGCCGTGTTTCTGGCGAGTCTTCAGACTCGCCAGAAACACAAGTTATGAAGCAGCAGTCTAAAGACCGCTGCTTCATAACCCCGTCCGCCTGCTCTGAGCAGGTGGACAGGAATCGCCGGATATCAACCCGATCGAGTACGATCGGGTTGATTGACACCTCCCTGCTGGCTCTTGTGAGCTGCTAGTGCAATGCTGAATATGGAGAGCGTATTGCTCTCCGCATTTAGCGAGGTCTTGCGGACCTGATCCGCACTGTCGGATCAGGTCCGCAAGACCTTTGATAAATAGGGGCCTTTGGGGAGAATAAGTTAACACGTTCACAATATTCTAAGTCCTTTGAAAAGCACACATCGGGTTTTGCTTGGGAGCAAACCTTTACTTTCAACTTGTAATATGCGTGCTACTCGGCACGCACAAAATGCTTAATTCTAGCAAAGGTTACGCTCAAATGAACTTTCTAGATAACGCACAACGTGGAATTTAGCCCTAAATGTATGAATACAGATTATATACATACCCTGTATATTAATATAGATGTGCACACACTCACACTGTATGTGTGTGTGTGTGTATATATATATATATATATATATATATATAAATAAACATATATATATATATATATATATATATATATACACACACACACAGATATGCACACATACAAATATTGTTTACACAGACACAAACAACTATATATATAAGCCCAAATGTGCGCACACACTCACAAACACACACTTTAGATCTTTAGATGCACTCATACAGATGTGTCCACACACATACACAAACTGTATACACACACACAGATGTGCACACTCAAATACACATACACAAACTGTATATACACACAGATGTGCACATGCACACTCACAAAAAATTGTTACAATTACACACATAGGGCGCCATGTACTAAGCATTGAAGTGACCCTGAGTCTGTATTTCCGCGTCAAAATTTGCTCACGGTCTACATCTCCTATTTACCAATCTGCAATCGAATTGAAAAACTACTAATTTTCATCAGCAATCGTAATTTTACGCAACTAATCCCTCCGAACCCTTTTTTCACTTACTACATGATCGATCGCACGTAACTTCGCTATTATCTGAAATGATCAATGTTACAAGTAATCCGTCCCCTACAATTTTCACTGTATCTTCCCGTGATTTGCTTTGTGACCATTTAGGTAGTGAATACAATAGAAAACTATAGGGGGTATCAAACTGACGCCAGGTTGAAGTACTTAAGTGAAACGACTAAACTACAATTGTTTCATTATTGGTTTTTGGATCAGTGAATGAAGATGGAGACACTTTTACATATGTTTCTATTCAGATTGATTCAATTACGAGGAAGTAGGACTATACAGGCAACGGTTGATGGATTGTAAAGAAGGAGAGGAGGTCGAAGAATGAGAGTCCCTAGAGTTTTCCTTCCTCGTATGGGTTTTGAAGCCCTTTCTGATCGGGAGGTTATCCAGAGATTCCGTTTGGACAGAGAAGCAATTATGGAACTTTACAATGAAATAGCAGAATACCTGGAGCCTATGACAACGCATTCACAAACCATACCCGGACTATTAAAACTGTTGCCAGCCTTACACTTTTTTGCCACAGGTTAATTCCAAGCTGTGTCAAGCGTCATAATTGGCATCAGCCAGTCTGCTTTTCTAGGCACCTAACAAAAGTAAATAATGCATTGATGGTGGTCTTTCCACGGTATGTGTGCCTTCCCTCTACTCCTGAAGAGTGGCAGTCTGTGAAGTCTAACTTTTTTTAGAATGTCAGGAATGCCGAATGTACTTGGAACCATCGATTGCACACATGTGGCAGTCAATCCAGCACGAGAACGTGATGAAGTTTACCGTAACCGAAAACAGTACCATTCTCTCAACGTTCAGATGGTGTGTGACCAACAACATTCTGTTGATGCGAGAAGTTAGGGTTGCGAGTCTTCTTGGAAATAGCTGAATCTCCGGAGCAAGCCATCTTCTCAAAGTAAATACCGAAAGTAACTAAACAATATTCTAAGAATTCTGGGAAATACACGTTCTTACACATGTCAGCAGCTTAACGTTGCCGCTTGTATGACGATTATGACACCTAGATGGTCACGTGGGTTAATAGCTTAACCAATTATACCGTAGACTGATTAGTAACTTTGTTCTTTCGCGCCGAGCAAAGCTTCAAAGTTATCAATAATCTGATTGTCTTTGAGACAGATTAGATGCAAAATTTTACGGCTTGGATTTTAGTACATTCATGTAACGAAGTTCTATCTGCAAGGTGCAAATGCCAGTGGGTTAATTCGATATGCTTTGTGCAAAAATTTTGACGCCTTAGTACATGGCGCCCATAATAAATAGGTACAGGTACACACATGTGTGCACAAAAATATATCCAGAGGGGGGCGAGGGATAGGGAATGACTTTCTCCCTAAAATGTTAGCCCTTTTATCTAAACATAAACAAATAAACATTGTTGTGAGTCGTTCTTTTGATGCTAATAAGTCAAATTTGTAAATGATGTGCAGCACATACATACAATACGCCTCTTTTTCTTTCATGTAATTAACAAGAGTCCATGAGCTAGTGACGTATGGGATATACATTCCTACCAGGAGGGGCAAAGTTTCCCAAACCTTAAAATGCCTATAAATACACCCCTCACCACACCCACAAATCAGTTTTTACAAACTTTGCCTCCAAGGGAGGTGGTGAAGTAAGTTTGTGCTAGATTCTACGTTGATATGCGCTCCGCAGCAAGTTGGAGCCCGGTTTTCCTCTCAGCGTGCAGTGAATGTCAGAGGGATGTGAGGAGAGTATTGCCTATTGAATGCAGTGATCTCCTTCTACGGGGTCTATTTCATAAGGTTCTCTGTTATCGGTCGTAGAGATTCATCTCTTACCTCCCTTTTCAGATCGACGATATACTCTTATATTTACCATTTCCTCTACTGATTCTCGTTTCAGTACTGGTTTGGCTTTCTACAAACATGTAGATGAGTGTCCTGGGGTAAGTAAGTCTTATTTTCTGTGACACTCTAAGCTATGGTTGGGCACTTTATTTATAAAGTTCTAAATATATGTATTCAAACATTTATTTGCCTTGACTCAGAATGTTCAACTTTCCTTATTTCCAGACAGTCAGTTTCATATTTGGGATTATGCTTTAAATTATCAAAAATTTGACTTTTTTCCCTGTGGGCTGTTAGGCTTGCGGGGGCTGAAAATGCTTCATTTTATTGCGTCATTCTTGGCGCAGACTTTTTTGGCGCAAAAATTCTTTTCCGTTTCCGGCGTCATACGTGTCGCCGGAAGTTGCGTCATTTTTGACGTTATTTTGCACCAAAAATGTCGGCGTTCCGGATGTGGCGTCATTTTTGGCGCCAAAAGCATTTAGGCGCCAAATAATGTGGGCGTCTTATTTGGCGCCAAAAAATATGGGCGTCGCTTTTGTCTCCACATTATTTCAGTCTCATTTTTCATTTGCTTCTGGTTGCTAGAAGCTTGATGTTTGGCATTTTTTTCCCATTCCTGAAACTGTCTTATAAGGAATTTGATCTATTTTGCTTTATATGTTGTTTTTTCTCTTACATATTGCAAGATGTCTCACGTTGCATCTGAGCCAGAAGATACTACAGGAAAACCACTGCCTGCTGGATCTACCAAAGCTAAGTGTATCTGCTGTAAACTTTTGGTAGCTATTCCTCCAGCTGTTGTTTGTAATAATTGTCATGACAAACTTGTTAAAGCAGATAATATTTCCTTTAGTGATGTACCATTGCCTGTTGCAGTTCCCTCAACATCTAAGGTGCAGAATGTTCCTGATAACATAAGAGATTTTGTTTCTGAATCCATAAAGAAGGCTTTGTCTGTTATTTCTCCTTCTAGTAAACGTAAAAAGTCTTTTAAATCTTCTCTCTCTACAGATGAATTTTTAAATGAACACCATCATTCTGATTCTTTGGACTCTTCTGGTTCAGAGGATTCTGTCTCAGAGATTGATGCTGATAAATCTTCATATTTATTTAAGATGGAATTTATTCGCTCTTTACTTAAAGAAGTACTAATTGCTTTAGAAATAGAGGATTCTAGTCCTCTTGATACTAATTCTATACGTTTGGATAAGGTTTTTAAAGCTCCTGCGGTTATTCCAGAAGTCTTTCCTGTTCCTAATGCTATTTCTGCAGTAATTGCTAAGGAATGGGATAAATTGGGTAATTCATTTACTCCTTCTAAACGTTTTAAGCAATTATATCCTGTTCCGCCTGACAGGTTAGAATTTTGGGACAAAATCCCTAAAGTTGATGGGGCTATTTCTACCCTTGCTAAACGTACTACCATTCCTACGTCAGATGGTACCTCGTTTAAAGATCCTTTAGATAGAAAAATTGAATCTTTTCTAAGAAAAGCTTATCTATGTTCAGGTAATCTTCTTAGACCTGCTATATCATTAGCTGATGTTGCTGCAGCTTCAACTTTTTGGTTGGAAACTCTAGCGCAACAAATAACAAATCGTGATTCTCATGATATTATTATTCTTCTCCAGCATGCTAATAATTTCATCTGTGATGCCATTTTTGATATTATTAGAGTTGATGTTAGATTTATGTCTCTGGCTATCTTAGCCAGAAGAGCTTTATGGCTTAAGACTTGGAATGCTGATATGGCTTCTAAATCAACTCTACTTTCCTTTTCTTTCCAGGGAAACAAATTATTTGGTTCTCAGTTGGATTCTATTATTTCAACTGTTACTGGTGGGAAAGGAACTTTTTTACCACAGGATAAAAAGTCTAAAGGTAAAAACAGGGCTAACAATCGTTTTCGTTCCTTTCGTTTCAACAAAGAACAAAAGCCTGATCCTTCGTCCTCAGGAGCAGTTTCAGTTTGGAAACCATCTCCAGTCTGGAATAAATCCAAGCCTGCTAGAAAGGCAAAGCCTGCTTCTAAGTTCACATGAAGGTACGGCCCTCATTCCAGTTCAGCTGGTAGGGGGCAGGTTACGTTTTTTCAAAGAAATTTGGATCAATTCTGTTCACAATCTTTGGATTCAGAACATTGTTTCAGAAGGGTACAGAATTGGTTTCAAGATGAGACCTCCTGCAAAGAGATTTTTTCTTTCCCATGTCCCAGTAAATCCAGTGAAAGCTCAAGCATTTCTGAATTGTGTTTCAGATCTAGAGTTGGCTGGAGTAATTATGCCAGTTCCAGTTCCGGAACAGGGGATGGGGTTTTATTCAAATCTCTTCATTGTACCAAAGAAGGAGAATTCCTTCAGACCAGTTCTGGATCTAAAATTATTGAATCGTTATGTAAGGATACCAACGTTCAAGATGGTAACTGTAAGGACTATATTGCCTTTTGTTCAGCAAGGGAATTATATGTCCACAATAGATTTACAGGATGCATATCTGCATATTCCAATTCATCCAGATCATTATCAGTTCCTGAGATTCTCTTTTCTAGACAAGCATTACCAATTTGTGGCTCTACCGTTTGGCCTTGCTACAGCTCCAAGAATTTTCACAAAGATTCTCGGTGCCCTTCTGTCTGTAATCAGAGAACAGGGTATTGTGGTATTTCCTTATTTGGACGATATCTTGGTACTTGCTCCGTCTTTACATTTAGCAGAGTCTCATACGAATCGACTTGTGTTGTTTCTTCAAGATCATGGTTGGAGGATCAATTTACCAAAAAGTTCTTTGATTCCTCAAACAAGGGTAACCTTTCTGGGTTTCCAGATAGATTCAGTGTCCATGTCTTTGTCTTTAACAGACAAGAGACGTCTAAAATTGATTACAGCCTGTCGAAACCTTCAGTCTCAATCATTCCCTTCGGTAGCCTTATGCATGGAAATTCTAGGTCTTATGACTGCTGCATCGGACGCGATCCCCTTTGCTCGTTTTCACATGCGACCTCTTCAGCTCTGTATGCTGAACCAATGGTGCAGGGATTACACGAAGATATATCAATTAATATCTTTAAAACCGATTGTTCGGCACTCTCTAACGTGGTGGACAGATCACCATCGTTTAATTCAGGGGGCTTCTTTTGTTCTTCCGACCTGGACTGTAATTTCAACAGATGCAAGTCTCACAGGTTGGGGAGCTGTGTGGGGATCTCTGACGGCACAAGGAGTTTGGGAATCTCAGGAGGTGAGATTACCGATCAATATCTTGGAACTCCGTGCAGTTTTCAGAGCTCTTCAGTTTTGGCCTCTTCTGAAGAGAGAATCGTTCATTTGTTTTCAGACAGACAATGTCACAACTGTGGCATACATCAATCATCAAGGAGGGACTCACAGTCCTCTGGCTATGAAAGAAGTATCTCGAATTTTGGTTTGGGCGGAATCCAGCTCCTGTCTAATCTCTGCGGTTCATATCCCAGGTGTAGACAATTGGGAAGCGGATTATCTCAGTCGCCAAACGTTGCATCCGGGCGAATGGTCTCTTCACCCAGAGGTATTTCTTCAGATTGTTCAATTGTGGGGGCTCCCAGAGATAGATCTGATGGCCTCTCATCTAAACAAGAAACTTCCCAGGTATCTGTCCAGATCCCGGGATCCTCAGGCGGAGGCAGTGGATGCATTATCACTTCCTTGGAAGTATCATCCTGCCTATATCTTTCCGCCTCTAGTTCTTCTTCCAAGAGTAATCTCCAAGATTCTGAGGGAATGCTTGTTTGTTCTGCTAAATAGCTCCGGCATGGCCTCACAGGTTTTGGTATGCGGATCTTGTCCGGATGGCATCTTGCCAGCCATGGACTCTTCCGTTAAGACCAGACCTTCTGTCACAAGGTCCTTTTTTCCATCCGGATCTGAAATCCTTCAATTTAAAGGTATGGAGATTGAACGCTTGATTCTTGGTCATAGAGGTTTCTCTGACTCCGTGATTAATACTATGTTACAGGCTCGTAAATCTGTATCTCGAGAGATATATTATAGAGTCTGGAAGACTTATATTTCTTGGTGTCTTTCTCATCATTTTTCTTGGCATTCTGTTAGAATACCGAGAATTTTACAGTTTCTTCAGGATGGTTTAGATAAGGGTTTGTCCGCAAGTTCTTTGAAAGGACAAATCTCCGCTCTTTCTGTTCTTTTTCACAGAAAGATTGCTATTCTTCCTGATATTCATTGTTTTGTACAAGCTTTGGTTCATATAAAACCTGTCATTAAGTCAATTTCTCCTCCTTGGAGTTTGAATTTGGTTCTGGGAGCTCTTCAAGCTCCTCCGTTTGAACCTATGCATTCATTGGACATTAAATTACTTTCTTGGAAAGTTTTGTTCCTTTTGGCCATCTCTTCTGCTAGAAGAGTTTCTGAATTATCTGCTCTTTCGTGTGAGTCTCCTTTTCTGATTTTTCATCAGGATAAGGCGGTGTTGCGAACTTCTTTTGAATTTTTACCTAAAGTTGTGAATTCCAACAACATTAGTAGAGAAATTGTGGTTCCTTCATTATGTCCTAATCCTAAGAATTCTAAGGAGAAATCATTGCATTCTTTGGATGTTGTTAGAGCTTTGAAATATTATGTTGAAGCTACGAAATCTTTCCGTAAGACTTCTAGTCTATTTGTTATCTTTTCCGGTTCTAGGAAAGGCCAGAAAGCTTCTGCCATTTCTTTGGCATCTTGGTTGAAATCTTTAATTCATCTTGCCTATGTTGAGTCGGGTAAAATTCCGCCTCAAAGAATTACAGCTCATTCTACTAGGTCAGTATCTACTTCCTGGGCGTTTAGGAATGAAGCTTCGGTTGACCAGATCTGCAAAGCAGCAACTTGGTCCTCTTTGCATACTTTTACTAAATTCTACCATTTTGATGTATTTTCTTCTTCTGAAGCAGTTTTTGGTAGAAAAGTTCTTCAGGCAGCGGTTTCAGTTTGAATCTTCTGCTTATGTTTTTTGTTAAACTTTATTTTGGGTGTGGATTTTTTTCAGCAGGAATTGGCTGTCTTTATTTTATCCCTCCCTCTCTAGTGACTCTTGTGTGGAAAGATCCACATCTTGGGTAGTCATTATCCCATACGTCACTAGCTCATGGACTCTTGTTAATTACATGAAAGAAAACATAATTTATGTAAGAACTTACCTGATAAATTCATTTCTTTCATATTAACAAGAGTCCATGAGGCCCACCCTTTTTTGTGGTGGTTATGATTTTTTTGTATAAAGCACAATTATTCCAATTCCTTATTTTATATGCTTCGCACTTTTTTCTTATCACCCCACTTCTTGGCTATTCGTTAAACTGATTTGTGGGTGTGGTGAGGGGTGTATTTATAGGCATTTTAAGGTTTGGGAAACTTTGCCCCTCCTGGTAGGAATGTATATCCCATACGTCACTAGCTCATGGACTCTTGTTAATATGAAAGAAATGAATTTATCAGGTAAGTTCTTACATAAATTATGTTTTTGTTTGGGGCATTATATTATCAACCCCTAAAAAAAGAAGTCTGTGGATGCCTATGCTACTACTGTAAAATTTTAAAATGTTGTTGAATAAATGACTATAGTTAAGACTTTTGAAAATTCTTTATCTCCCCATGTCACAAATTCATATCAGGTGTTACAATGAAATCAATAACAGGTTGCAGATTAACTCAACTGGTTTAAAGGGACAGTCTAGTCAAAATTAAACTTTCATGATTTAGATAGTTAAATGTCTTACCATTTTGTTACTGTAAACAGACCGCCAATCCTCCGCCTGCATCTCCTTCAGTATTAAGCAGATCGATCACAAATCTGGCTTCCTCCAATCGTTGCATGCCCCACGAAAGAGTATTTTTAAATACTGGGCTTAAAATAATAAAACTTTACACTCACTTTAAAGACAAAAATTGGGTTTTAGGTGTTAGGGAGTTGGGCCTCACTGATCGGGATGAAGCACTTAGAAAAAAAAAGTCTAAGGGTCCGAATTATCAAGCTCCGAATGTATCTTGATGCCCCTGTTTCCGCGCGAGCCTTCAGTCTTGCTCGAAACAGCAGTTATGAAGCAGCGGTCTAAACTCCATAATTTGTCCGCCTGCTCTGAGGCTGCGGACATCAATCCGCCTGATCCTAAACGATCGAGCTGATTGATACCCCCTGCTAGTGGCCAATTGGCTGCAAATCTGCAGGGGGCAGCATTGCACAAGCAGTTCACAAGAACTGCTTGTGCAATGATAAATGCCAACTGCGTATGCTGTCGGCATTTATCGATGTGCCACGGACATAATACTCTACATTGTATAATGTCTGTTCGCACTTTCATAAATCGGCCCCTAAAGGTTTAAAATGTCTTTTACTCACCATTTGTCATAACATTTTCATAACATTTGATAAATGGAATTGTTTACTTTGTATGTAGTGTCAATCATAATTATACCCATATAAATAGACTTCTCAGCTAATTTCTGATTAAATGCTATTTTCTACCTGTAGCAATTTATAGTAACTTAGCAGTAGGCTTGTTTATGAAATTCCAAAAACAATTAAAGTTCATATTGTGCACTGGAAGCTAAAGATTGTTTTTTTCTGTAATCATATTTTCGTAGGCGCAGCAACATGAGTTAGTCTCACCTGCTGCTTTTTTTAACCAGTTTGTCTCTCATATTTTCCTATTTCAGTTCAAGGATACAGACCATAAAGTCCTTTAGTTTGTTTTTTTAGGCAGATAACTTTTAGCAGAAAGCACCTGGGGCTGGTCAATCTCTTCAGTAGAACAAATTTATCTAGCTGGCAATAACACAAATGAAAATAGATCGTTTCAGGCTGAGAATGTTTTTTTTTAACTTTTCAAAAAGAAGAAAGATTTAAAGGTTAAGTTAAAAAAAGAAAAAAAGTATTAAATATACAATAAGACATATTTGTCCTAGTTTCTGTTTCATTTCTATTTTACTTTATCCACCTCTCTCTTAAGCCTTTTCATACCCATGCACTAAACCTTTTTTTTAAATTATTTGTCAATCGTATTTGCACATTGTGGGCCAGATTACAAGTCAAGCTGAAACATTTGCGAGCGAGCAATAAGGGGTGTATTGCGGGTGTTTGCGCTTGTCGGGCTTACCACTGGTATTATGAGTTGAAACTAAATGTGATCGCTTGAGTGCAATCGTGATTTATGCTAGAATGATTACCACGACTTCAGAGCTGTGGTTCACTGTTTTGCGAAACTAAAAAGTGTCACAAAATACATAAAAAATATATTACAAAGTTCACTTACTCTCATAATAACACTATATTGCACACAAAAGTTACAAGGGCTCAAAGACATGAGGGGGCCGATTTAACAAGGTCCGTATCGGACCTAATGCCTCTGTTTCCACGCGAACCTTCAGGCTCACCGGAAACAGGAGTTAAGAAGCAACGATCTTAAGAGGTCTGCCTCTTAACTCATACGCCTCCTTTGGGGCCGCGGTCTGCAATCCGCCCGATCGTGAATGACACCCCCTGTTAGCGGCCGATTGGCTGCAAATCTGCAGGGGGTGGCATTGCACAAGCAGTTCACAAGTCCGCTCGCACTTACATAAATCAGCCCCCAGGTCTCAAGTGCAAGAAAAAAAAAAGGTAGGGAAAGGACTTTAATATAGATGTACATTACATACATATACATGTCTAAATATGTATATATGTATATATATATATATATATATATATATATATATGTGTGTGTGTGTGTGTGTACATATATACTGTATATATAATTTATGTTTATATGTGTGTTCCTATGTATTTATATGTGTATATATATGTATTTACAGACACATATAAACATATAAATACATATTTAGACATATATAGAAACACACACACACATATATGTGTGTGTGTGCATTGGAGCCCTTTGCAGTTAAGTAGATGAAAATATGTAAAATCATATTTATGCAATATTCATATTCTATAACATTTTATAGTTTGTATTTACTGTAAATATTTGACATTCCAATGTTCAGCACAGATCAGAATATGTTCTATGTATTAATAAATAGATATTCCTATATATCTCTGTATATATCTATACCTATATAAAGTCATGTATATATATATATATATATATATATATTTATTGTACAAAAAAATAGATACAAAAAAAGCTAAAAGATTTGAAATTATGCATCTTGGCATAAAAATTGAATTGCCCAGCTGCTCCCAAAATAAAATTAGGCTAAACTGTCAGAAAATAGCATTTCATGTAAAACAAGAGAAAAAAATAAAGATTATAACAAAGTAGCCTTTTATTTTCATGACATTTATTTTTATAATATAAAGTGGATTCATAGGTGTCTGCAGGATAGTTTCCCAAATAATATTAAAATCTGTCTACTAGATATTATCTAATGTAAAGCTTGAACTTGATTCATTGGTATTACATTTTTAATGACATTGGCATCTTTTTAATTTGTTTTTGTCAATAAAAATGTTTCCTTCTTTTCTATAATATGTGGGGCTAGATTACAAGTGGAGCACAAAAATTAATCCTTTTTTTTGCAGTGGCACACTTTTTTACATTGAAAAATCCCGTGGCACACCACCATCCCAAAATGTTACAAAATCACACATTGTAGCCTAATACAAGATATATATATATATATATATATATATACACACACACTGTGCTGTGCTGTGCTGTCATGCCATGCCTCCTACAAACTATACATGACATATTGACATTCATTCACAAACAATCATAATGATTGTCTGTGAATGAATGTCAATGTCATGGTTGTAAATGATGCCTGATGAGCCGGTCACATACCTCCCAATATTTCAAAATTTGAAAGAGGGACACCCCCGCACTGTTGTCAGTCTGCCGCGGCACACCTGAGGATCTCTCACGGCACACTGGTTGAAAAACACTGCACTAGGACACCTGCACTAAAGCCGAAGATGCTTCAGCGCAACACATAACTTTCAACTAGTTATTCGTCTTCATTATGAACTTGTACTATTAATTTGTGCTCTAATCCTAGCTCAGTCCAGTGATACTGATAGCGCACCCTGCACTATAAATAATGCTCCATTTGTAATCTAAGACGTAATAGCTACTGGATTTATAAATTAGTCGCCAATACCATAACAATGATTTGATAGTTGAAAGATTATAAGATACATTTTTATTAGTAGGAAGGTTTACTGTCCATCCCATTGTTGTACACTAATGCTTTGGGCTGGTCAGTTAAAGGGACAAAATTAAAATGCTCTTTTGTGTTAGAGATTATTTTTTATTGGGTTAATGTTCATCCTCAGCTATGGGGCAGATCACAAGCTTGTCAATGGGCTCCCAGTAGTCAAAGGGGTAGATTTATTAAAGGCCGAGAGGACATGATTTGCTGTAACAAATCATGTCAGCTCGACCTCGCTAAATGCCACCAGCATACGCTGTCGGCATTTAACATCGCGCAACCATTTCTGGTGAAATGCTTGTGCAATGCCACCCCCTGCTCACTGGCAGTCAATTGGCCGCTAGCAAGAGCCATCAATTATCCCAATCAGATCGGGACGATTTCAGTATTCCACCCAAATTCTGGCGTAGAAGTTAAGGAGCAGTGGTCTTAGGACCGTGGCTTAATATCTTCCATTTCAGGCGGAACTGAAACGATGGGGCTTCGAAGGAGCATCAGCTGCCTAATAGATGGAGCCCAAAATCTTAAAATGCTTCTGTCATTAATACCCCTGAAGGCTGAAATTGTTACATCCTGAAAACAACACTAATTGTTTATCTATAATGATAATTTCGCTATTTTGTAAATTAAAAATTAACGGTTACGGTTAGATTACAAGTGGAGCATTCTTGAAAAAAGTCCAGTCGATTGAGACGAAACGCGTAGAAGTTTGCTATTTTTGTGTGTCCCTATGAAGCTGCCGTAGATCCTAACTGCACGCAGGCATCTATTGGCATACGGCCGAGAGCGTGTTCTCCCTGTTACTTGCAGCACAGTTTGTTGGAGCATCCGGCTTTAAGAACACTACAGCCACACACAGGATCAGACAAACCTGACGGTATCGTAGTGACTTTCCTTCTGGCTACACAGCTGGTGTTCGTACGGAGCTGAGTACACCAGAGTGGGGGATTGCTCATCATTTGGATATTATGTACTCTATTTATCAAAGTCTGGTGAACCTGATCCGACAGTGCGGGTCAGGTCCGCCAGACATCGCTGAATACGGAGAGCAATACGATCTCCGTATTCAGCATTGCACCAGCATCTCACAAGAGCTGCTGGTGCAACGCCGCCCCCTGCAGAATCACGGCCAATCGGACGCCAGCAGGGAGGTGTCAATCAACCGACTCAGAGAAGGCGGACAGGTTATGGAGCAGCGGTCTTTAGAAACCGCTGCAGAAACACGGGGCCTCAAGCTCTATCCGGAGCTTGATAGATATGCCCCTATATCTAAATGCATGCTTTTTATGGAAATCTTGTGAGTGTGTAACATAATGTGTGCAGTGTAATTAAAAGTTATAATCTACTCTTGAGTCCGCGCTTCTCTCCATTTGTCATTACAGCTTTTGTTTTCATTGGGATCCCTGGAGTTGCCCTAATCTAAGAGGAGCTGCTGGACTATTTAGTACTTTACACTCTGATAGATTGATCTTTATGTATGCTGTTTTAAAGTGAGTACTATATTATTGTGTTTCTTTGGACTGACCATATGTTATCGGACTATATATAAAATTGGTCTATTGAATATTTATGGTTCACTGAGATTATTATAACAACTCTCACTTAGTATTTTAACTTTGTATTTATAATTTATGACATAGATATAACAGCGCTTCGTGGTGTATATTTGTATGCACAGTTGCTTTTCATTACAAGTGGAGCGCTTGTAACCAGCCATTACAAGTGGTTAATTTTATAAATGTCCCCCAAATGCCCCCAAACTTAAGTGTAATATATTTTATTAGCATCTTTATTTTTTAATAAAATAACTGCGGATAGCAGTTATATGGGGCTGAAGCTGGCAGGTGTGGGGTGGTGGGAAAAAAAAAACGGCAGTGTAAAGTGCCATTACATTGCGGTCTTTAAGAACTGCATGTAACCTGTAAATATATATGCAACGTTAAGGGGTTAATCTCTGATTGGCTGCTCCATATAAGGCAAATGGTTGGTGGATTTTGGCTATTGAAAAACAATTGCAGCAAGATATTTTATTTTAAAAATGTTTAGACTTGGCTGCCCTGTTATTCTTTAGCAAGACAACGGATTTAGCTTGCAATTGTAAAATATTTAAGGCTAGATTACAAGTGGAGAGCTATTTGCCCGATTATGGGCGCTCGCGGGAGCACTTTGCACTTAGCGCAATTAACCAGAGGTCAGAACTCTGGTTTATTAAAAAAAATGTGTCCCAATTCCCCCAAATAAAGTAACCAGTTCCTTTCTTGAAATAAAAAAATATTAGCGTCTTTATTTAAAAAAACTAAACAAAAAAATGCTCAAAGCAGTTTTAGGGATTAAAGTGAGGGTTGTAAGAAAAAAACAGCACTGAAAAATTACTTTACATTGTGGTCTATTGGGACTGTGTTTTAACTGTAAATACATAAGTATATGCTTATATACATATATTTATGTGTTAATATTCGCTAGGTGCTTTGCCGTGTCTCACAGCATAAAAACAAGCCTTCCATTGGAGCCTATTTAAACGCATTCTCGTGAGCGCAAGGCTGCCAGGCAATGCAAATGTCCTAAACTTGTAATACCAATGCACATTTGTGTGCACTGGTATTACTGGGTGGAGCACAAATATCACGTTTGCGAAAACGCAATTTTGCGCTCTACTCTTAATCTAGGCCTTAATGTACATTTATGTATCCAGAATTTAGACTGTGATCAGAAAAACAGGACTGGCACCTGTTACATAAATAATCAGTTTTTTATTATAACAATAATGAAAAGTGTTTCCAATAAACAATGAAAATGGCTGACTGTGATTGCATCGACATAACGGTTTATTTGCCAATTATCAAATGATAGACATGTTTTTACTTCCCGAAGGGCGTTATATCTGACAACCATTTCTATTTTGTTTTCTAGCCTATCCTTTTTGTTCAACATTTGTAACTGAAGTTTTCATCTGTTACAGGCTTTGTAAAGAGGATTACTTTTAAGGATTATAAATTATTATGGATTTCAACACTATCATTTAAATGTGATTATTTTTTTTTTCCAACCCTTTCTTGTATTTATCTAATAAGCCTACAAAATACAAGAAAATTACCTAATCTGTCCTGTTTCTACCACAGTTAGACAGCCAGAGGATGTATAGATTAAAATACAGATAGACCAACAGACAGATGGATAGACAGAAAGACTGACAGATCAGATGGATGGATAGACAAACAGACCAACAGATCAGATGGATGGATAGACTGACAGACCAACAGAACAGATGTATGGATAGACTGACAGACTGACAGATCAGATGGATGGATAAACTGACAAACCGACAGATCAGATGGATGGATAGATAGACTGACAGACTGACAGATCAGATGGATGGATAAACTGACAAACCGACAGATCAGATGGATGGATAAACTGATAGACTGACAGATCAGATGGATGGATAAACTGACAAACCGACAGATCAGATGGATGGATAAACTGACAAACTGACAGACTGACAGATCAGATGGATGGATAAACTGACAGATCAGATGGATGGATAGACAGACAGACCGACAGATCAGATGGATGGATAGACTGACAGACTGACAGATCAGATGGATGGATAAACTGACAAACCGACAGATCAGATGGATGGATAGACAGACAGACAGACTGACAGATAAGATGGATGGATAGATAGACAGACAGACTGATAGATCAGATGGATTGATAAACAGACAGGCCAAAAGATTGAATGGATGGATAGACAAACAGACCTACAGAGCAGATGGATGGATAGACAAACAGACCTACAGAGCAGATGGATGGATAGATTGACAGACCGATATATCAGATGGATAGATAAACAGACAGACAGACAGATAGATAGATAGATAGATAGATAGATAGATAGATAGATAGATGATGGATAGATAGATAGATAGATAGATAGATAGATAGATAGATAGATAGATAGATAGATAGATAGATAGATAGATGAAAGATAGATAGATAATAAATAGATAGATAGATAGATAGATAGATAGATAGATAGATAGATAGATAGATAGATAGATGAAAGATAGATAGATAATAGATAGATAGATTGATAGATAGATAGATAGATGGATAGATAGATAGATAGATAGATAGATAGATAGATAGATAGGCTACATGAAAGGATTTTCAGATCCTGATAGTTTTTTTTAATTGCTAATGATGACAATATAGGACATTTAGACATTGTCACAGTTAAAACCGTTGCACCTACCTTTTTGAAATTTGGTGGAGAGATCTCTAATAGATTAGTGTTTCTCTTCTTAAACCTATAAAATCTAGCAATAATAATAATGTTGTCTATGGATACGAAGTATAGCTGCTGCACCAACAAAGGTTTTATGCAGTGCCTGTGCAGATGGATTATCTCTACTGGATTGTTTGATCTAAGAGTGAAGTTGAATATAAAGTTATGATAATCTGGTGTAAAAACATTTTAGAGAGCAGATTTAATGTCAATGTTATGGTGATCTGGCAGTTAGAGTGAGCTGAGGTCAATTTAATATTTAGATCCGTTATGCCTTATAGGGAATTTGTAAAGTTCCACCAACCAGTCAGCCAATCACAATGCTGGACTTATTTACCACATGAAACGTAAAGGAAGCTTGTTGTGTGTATTTTGCTTTTACAAATTATGTGCACCAAGAGCATATTTTTGCTATTTGTATGCTAACAAATAGTTTTTGGTTTAATTGGGGGCTGGAAAAAAATCTATTATCACATATAATAATGCTTCTATTAAAATGTTATGCCGGCCCACTTGAATGAACTCTTTTTTTTTTTAATGACAATTCTAGTGAACATCCAATCAACGTTTGTGTCATATGACAATCTTTAAGTCCAGCCCCTTTAAAGCCCTTAGAAATCCTATGTAGAGAGTGGATGTGACTGCTCTAATATATTACAGCCCAGCCAAATGAGGAAATGAAGGGGGGCGGTGAAGCAGACAATATCAATTAGGATTATAAATATTTTATTAAAAAATATTTATACATTTATAATCTGAAATTTACCATCACTTTAAGCATATGTCGGGTTCTTCCTGTGTACTTGCTCCTCCATTGCAAACTTTTACGTAGTAAAGAATTCACATTATTTCTATGTTCGCCACTCACACAAAGACTGTCCCTGTAAGGCTAAACCTTTTTTTATGTTTTTGGAGAGAGCTATTAAATATTAACCTTTAGTTTATGTCACTCCCATCCCAACTTGGATACTGCTGGTTCTTATAGCTTTTCTTTAGAGAATATAAAAGTATTAATTTTATAAGTATAGTTGGTAGTTTTAACAGGCAGAAGAGGATAGAATTTTACAGTGCACTGTCCCTTTAAATATACATACATTTTCTGTGACGATCATTTGCAGACATACCTTGTTTATATCTATTTTATCTAGAAGGAAACAGGGTGAATCATGAGAAAGGCATTAGGGTATCACCTGTTTAGCTTAACACTAGGACTGCCTATGTGAGATTGCATGACATAAAAGTCCTTATCAATGACATCACTGATCACATGACATTTTATATTAGAGATTACCTTTTACATAACCTTATCAATCCCATTGTAGTTATTAGATCTAGCGGTGGTGTGTAAAGAGATAGGGGTCTATTTATGTAGGTGCGGACAGACATGATCCGCTATGGCGAATCATGTCCGCCGCAAATCGATAAATGCCGACCGCATACGCAGTCGGCATTTATCATTGCACCAGCAATCTTGGTGAACTGCTGGTGCAATACCGCCCCCTGCAGATTTGCGGCCAATTGGCCCTAGCAGGGGGTGTCAATCAACCCGATCATATTCGATCGGGTTGATTGCTGTCCGCCAACTCAGAGGTGACGGACGAGTTAAGGAGCAACGGTCTTAGGACCGCTGCTTCTTAACTTCCGCTTCAGTCAGAAGTAAAGCGGAGAGGGTCGGAAGCAGCATCTGCTGCTTCATAAATAGACCCCACAGAGTCTGACCTAATAGTTGGTATTTTATTTTAATTACTTTGAATATTTAATATTGATAAATGTTTTGATAAAATCTTGCTGTTATGAGAGGTTCTATACAAGAAGGCTGGTTGAAACATTGATGCTTGAATGACACAGAGTTAAAGGACCATTATGTTTTTGTAATAAATTCTCTGATCCGACCTCACTGAATACGGAGAGCAATACGCTCTCCGTATTCAGCATTGCACCAGCAGCTCACAAGAGCAGCTGGTGCAACATCGCCCCCTGCAGACTCGCAGCCAATGGGCCGCCAGCAGGGAGGTGTCAATCAACCCGATTGTACTCTTTGTGACCGCTGCTTCATAACTGCTGTTTCTGGTGAGCCTGCAGGCTCGCCAGAAACACAGGGCATCAAGCTCCATTCGGAGCTTGATAGATAGGCCGCTATGTGTTTTGGCACCTTGATCCTAAGGGGCCGATTTATTAAATGGCGGGCGGACATGATTCGCTGTAGTGAATCATGTCCATCGGACATCGCTAAATGCAGACAGCATATGCTGTCGGCATTTAACATTGCACAAGCAACTAAATGCTTGTGCAATGCTTGTGCAATGTCGCCCCTGCACATTAGTGGCCACTAGCAGCGGGTGTCAATGATCCAGATCGTATCTGATTGGGATGATTGCAAAGAGGTGGCAGACAAGTTAAAGAGCAGCGGTCTTACGACCACTGCTTCTTAACTTAAGTTTCCGGAGAGTATAATTCCGGGGGTATAATGCAGCATCTGCTGCTTGGTAAATCTACCCCCAAATGTATATAACGGTCATGGCTGGTATTATTTAATAGAACAGTGCTGTAATACAAATTTTAGTATTGGCTTTATACAGTAAAGTTATATTCTACTGACATTTTGTTAATGAAAATAAAATACGGTGCACTAATAGCGAGAAATGTATTTTATCCACGCAAAATGTTTGTCAGTTGATCACATGCAAAGCAGGGCCGGACTGGGGATAAAAAAAGAAGATCTGGAAAAATTTGAAGACAATCCCAATTTTCCATTGAGTCTGCAGAATGCACATGCCCCAAAACGCCAGTTGTTGTTATATAGGAATCCTAAATCCAATGTTATCCATGACTCCATTTCACAGTGTAAAAATGATTATCCATCGTGTGAGCTTGGTTCCCGCAATGTAAGAAACAGGGGTCATCAGACAACTGCTTCTTACACTCTTCGCCACCTCTGAACTGGCGGAGGGATATCACTCTGAACGCATTCACTCGGGGTGATTGACAGGCCCTTCTCTTGTGTGATTGCTCTAGCGAGGGAAGGAGTGGCATTACATACTCGCTTGAGTGTGCAGTGATACATACGGGCAGCAGATGAACAGGGTATGCTATACAGTTGTGCAGACAGGTTCAAGTTAAAAACCGTCTCCCAGTGTGACTTGATTAGACACTAGAAACAACTCAGTGGAGGGCTCCTAAAATGGTAAATGGCCTAGGAAATAAAACTTTAAAGGAAACTTTGCAACCAAAATATGTATAATTCAGAGGAGAAAAAAGAGGTGAGACAGCTAAATCGTCTCATCACCCCCTTAAATTGTAGATAACCAGTGCAAGCTGCTATTGCCCACTGGGAAATTGTCTGGTGTTCCGGTAGGCCAATCCAGCCTTGATGCCTTGCTAATAGGACACTAAAATAGTTTCATGTGTCACATCATTTACATTATTGCTTATGTTGTGTAAGGCAGAGTTTCTCAACCGCGGTCCTCAAGTACCCCCAGCAGTCCAGGTTTTCATTATAGTTGAACTAGAGAACAGGTGAAATAATCAGCTGATCAGTTACCATGGTTACTAACCTGCTCTCAGCTATCAGCTGATTATTTCACCTGTGTTCTAGTTCAGCTAAAATAAAAACATGACCTGTTAGGGGTAATTGAGGGCCGCGGTTGAGAGACAATGGAGTAAGGTACTGTTAATATTCAATGCATGCTTTTAACTGAAATACAGGGAACTTAATAACGATGACCGTGTTTGTTACTGTGTCACCTGTTAGATCATCCTTTACTTAATTAAACTATTAATATAAAAATTTAGTTTAAAAGCACTATTAGGCAAAAAGAGGCTGCATGCTGGGTTGATATCACATACCTCTTAATACTTCCCAGATTCTTTGTGGGACTTGTGGGCTTAGGCTTAATCAGGGAAACCTCTTGGCAGAATTACAGCTTTTTATGGGGAGGTCTCATGATGGACAGGCGTGAAGTAATAGGTGTGGCATAGACAAGATTTGGTTTGATATGGTTAGGGTCAGGGTGATGTGTGATGGACCAGGGAAGTCTAGGGTTGTGGCTGATTCAATTTCTAGAAACAGGGGCAGCGAGGGGTTTGCACAGTGAGCAGAGGTTCCAAACCATGACATTTCCGCAAAATACAGGAGGGAAACCTACTGAGTTCTATCAGTTCCCAGTTGAGCACTTCGCTTTCTTAATTTTTTTTTATTTCACTGTATTTTGCATTCACATCACATTCATTAAGAATATCAGTGTCACTTGTAATCATCTGTCTTTTTGAATACATTAAAGCAGATTAAACTAAAGTATGAATATGAATAATGAATTATGCATATATAATGCAGCTGATGGAGAGACTCATTCCTGCTGTTAAATAAGTGTGACAGAGCAGCAGATGATAGTGCAAAGTGCAGCAGAATAGTGTGATAGTGCAGCAGGATAGTGTGATACTGCAGCAATATAGTGTATAGTGCACAGGATAGTGTGATAGTGCAGCAATATAGTGCATAGTGCACAGGATAGTGAGATAGTGCAGCAGGATAGTGTGATACTGCGGCAATATAGTGCATAGTGCACAGGATAGTGTGATAGTGCAGCAATATAGTGCATAGTGCACAGGATAGTGTGATAGTGCAGCAATATAGTGTGATAGTGCACAGGATAGTGTGATAGTGCAGCAGGATAGTGTGATAGTGCAGCAATATAGTGCATAGTGCACAGGCTATTGTGATAGTGCAGCAATATAGTGCATAGTGCACAGGATAGTGTGATAGTGCAGCAATATAGTGCATAGTGCACAGGATAGTGTGATAGTGCAGCAATATAGTGCATAGTGCACAGGATAGTGTGATAGTTCAGAAGGATAGTGTGATAGGGCAGCAGGATAGTGTGATACTGCAGCAATATAGTGCACAGGATAGTGTGATAGTGCAGCAATATAGTGCATAGTGCACAGGATAGTGTGATAGTGCAGAAGGATAGTGTGGTAGTGCAGCAGGATAGCGTGATAGTGCAGCAATATAGGGCATAGTGCACAGGATAGTGTGATAGTGCAGCAATATAGGGCATAGTGCACAGGATAGTGTGATACTGCAGCAATATAGTGCAAAGTGCACAGGATAGTGTGATAGTGCAGAAGGATAGTGTGGTAGTGCAGCAGGATAGTGTGATAGTGCAGCAATATAGGGCATAGTGCACAGGATAGTGTGATACTGCAGAAATATAGTGCAAAGTGCACAGGATAGTGTGATAGTGCAGCAATATAGGGCATAGTGCACAGGATAGTGTGATAGTGCAGAAGGATAGTGTGATAGTGCAGCAATATAGGGCATAGTGCACAGGATAGTGTGATAGTGCAACTGGATAGTGTGATAGAGCAGCAGTCTAATAGTGCATAGTGCAGAAGGATGATAGTGGATAGTGCAGCAGAATAGTGTGATAGTGCAGCAATATAGTGCATACTGCAACAGGATAGTGTGAGAGTGCAGAAGGATAGTGTGATAGAGCAGCAGGATAGTGTGATAGTGCAGCAGTATAGTGCATAGTGTGACAGGGTAGTGTGATAGTGCAGAAGGATAGTGTGATAGAGCAGCAGGCTAATAGTGCATAGTGCCGCAGGATAGTGTGATAGTGCAGCAATATAGTGCATAGTGCAACAGGATAGTGTGATAGTGCAGCAGGATAGTGTGATAGTGCTGCAGGATATTGTGATAGTGCAGCAATATAGTGCATAGTGCAACAGGATAGTGTGATAGTGCAGCAGGATAGTGCATAGTGCAACAGGGTAGTGTGATAGAGCAGCAGGCTAATAGTGCATAGTGCAGAAGGATGATAGTGGATAGTGAAGCAGAATAGTTTGATAGTGCAGCAATATAGTGCATAGTGCCCAGGATAGTGTGATAGTGTAGAAGGATAGTGTGATAGAGCAGCAGGCTAATAGTGCATAGTGCAAAGGGATGATAGTGGATAGTGCAGCAGGATAGTGTGATAGTGCAGCAATATAGTGCATATGGCAACAGGATAGTGTGAGAGTGCAGAAGGATAGTGTAATAGAGCAGCAGGGTAGTGCATAGTGCAGCAGGATAGTGCATAGTGCAGTATGATAGTGTGATACTGCAGCAATATATTACATACTGCAGCAGGATAGTGTGATAGTGCAGTAGGATAGTGTGATAGAGCAGCGGGATAATGTGATAGTGCAGCAGGATACTGTGATAGTGCAGCAGGATAGTGTGATAGTGCAGCAGGATAGTGTGATACTGAAGCAGGATACTGTGATAGTGCAGCAGGATAATATGATAGTGCAGCACGATAGTGTGATAGTAAGGTAGGATAGTCTGATAGTGCAGTAGGATAGTGTGATAGAGCAGCAGGGTAATGTGATAATGCATAGTGTGATAGTGCAACAGGATAGTGTGATAATGCAGCAGGATAGTGTGATATAGCAGCAGGATAGTTTAATACTGAAGCAGGATAGTGTAATATAGCAGCAGGATAGTGTGATATTGCAGAAGGATAGTTTGATAGTTCAGCAGAAATGTGCATAGTTCTGCAGGATAGTGTAATAGTACAGTGGGATGGTGTGATTGTGCAACAGGATAGTGTAATAGTGCAGCAGGTTAGTGTAATAGTGCAGCACTAAACTGTGATAGTGCAATAGGATAGTGTGATAGTGCAGCAGGATAGTGTGATACTGAAGCAGGATAGTGTAATAGTGCAGCAGGTTAGTGCAATAGTGCAGCACAATACTGTGATACTGCAGCAGGATAGGGTATTAGTGCAGCAGGATACTGTGATAGTGCAGCAGGATAGTGTGATAGTGCAGCAGGATACTGTGATAGTGCAGCAGGATACTGTGATAGTGCAGAAGGATAATGTTATAGTGCAGCAGGATAGTGTGATAGTGCAGCAGGATACTGTGATAGTGCAGTAGGATAGTGTGATAGAGCAGCATGGTTAATGTTATAGTGCAGCAGGATAGTGTGATAGTGCAGCAGGATAGTGTGATACTGAAGCAGGATAGTGCAATAGTGCAGTAGGTTAGTGCAATAGTGCAGCACAATACTGTGATACTGCAGCAGGATAGGGTAATAGTGCAGCAGGATAGTGTAACAGTGCAGCAGGATAGAATGATAGTGAAGCAGGATAGTGTGAAAGTGCAGCAGGATAGTGTAATAGTGCAGCAGTGTAGTGTGATAGTGCAGCAGAATAGTGTGGTAGTGCAGCAGGATAGTGTGATAGTGCAGCAGGATACTGTGATAGTGCAGAAGGATAATGTTATAGTGCAGCAGGATAGTGTGATAGTACAGCTGGATAGTGCATTGTTAAGAAGGCTAGTGTAATAGTGCAGCAGGATAGTGTAATAGTGCAGCAGGATAGTACAGCACAATAGTGTGATACTACAGCAGGATAGGGTGATAGTAAAGCACGATAGGGTGATAGTGCAGCAGGATAGTGTAATAGTGCAGCAAGATAGTGTGATAGTGCAGCAGAATAGTGTGGTAGTGCAGCAGGATAGTGTGATAGTGAAGCAGGATAATAGTGCATAGTGCAGCAGGATAGTGTAATAGTGCAGCAGGATAGTACAGCACAATAGTGTGATACTACAGAAGGATAGGGTGATAGTAAAGCACGATAGGGTGATAGTGCAGCAGGATAGTGTAATAGTGCAGCAAGATAGTGTGATAGTGCAACAGAATAGTGTGGTATTGCAGCAGGATAGTGTAATAGTGAAGCAGGATAATAGTGCATAGTGCAGCAGGATAGTGTGATAGTGCAGCAGGATAGATTTATAGTGCAGCAGGATAGTGTGATAGTGCAGCAGGATAGTTTTATAGTGCAGCAGGATAGTTTTTTAGTGCAGCTGGATAGTGCATTGTGCAGCATGATAGTGTGATAGTGCAGCAGGATAGTGTGATAGTGCAGCAGGATAGTTTTATAGTGCAGCAGGATAGTGTGATAGTGTAGCTGGATAGTGCATTGTGCAGCATGATAGTGTGATAGTGTAGCAGGATAGTGCGATAGTGCAGTAGGAAAGTGTTATAGTGCAGTAGTTTTAGTGCAGCAGGATAGTGTAATAGTGCAGCAGGATGATAGTGTATAGTGTAGCAGGATAGTGTAATACTGCAGCAGGATAGTGTAAGAGTGCAGCAGGATGATAGTGCATAGTGAAGCAGTATAGTGTAATACTGCAGCAGGATAGTGTGGTGGTGCATAAGGATATTGTGATAGTGCGGCAGGATAGTCTGATAGTGCAGCAGGATAGTGTTATACTGAAGCAGGATAGTGTGATACTGAAGCAGGATAGTGTAATAGTGCAGCAGGATAATATAATATTGAATAATAATAGTGTAATAGTGCTGCATTATAGTGTGATAGTGCAGCAGTATAGTGTGATAGTGCAGCAGGATAATGTGATAATGCAGAACAATATTGTGATAGTGCAGCAATATAGTGCATAGTGCAGCAGGATAGAGCATAGCGCAACAGAATAGTGTGATAGTGCAGCAGAATAATAGTGCATAGTGCAGCAGTATGGTGTGATAGTGCAGCAAGATTGATGTGGTAGTGCAGCAGATTAGTGCAGCTGGATAGTGTGATAGTGCAGCAGGATAGTGTGATAGTGAAGCAGGATAGTGTGATAGTGCAGAAGGATAATATGATAGTGCAGCACGATAGTGTGATACTGCAGCAATATATTGCATACTGCAGCAGGATAGTGTAATACAGCAGCAGTATAGTGTGATATTGAAGCAGGATAGTGTGATATAGCAGCAGGATAGTGTAATACTGAAGCAGGATAGTGTAATATAGCAGCAGTATAGTGTGATAATGCAGCAGGATAGTGTGATATAGCAGCAGGATAGTGTAATACTGAAGCAGGATTGTGTAATATAGCAGCAGGATACTGTGATATTGCAGCAGGATAGTGTAATACTGAAGAAAGATAGTGTAATATAGCAGCAGGATAGTGTGATATTGCAGCAGGATAGTTTGATAGTTCAGCAGGAATGTGCATAGTTCTGCAGGATAGTGTAATAGTACAGTGGGATGGTGTGATTGTGCAACAGGAGAGTGTAATAGTGTAGAAGGTTAGTGTAATAGTGCAGCACAATACTGTGATACTGCAGCAGGATAGGGTAATAGTGCAGTAGGATAGTGTGATAATGCAGCAGGATAGTGTGATATAGCAGCAGGATAGTTTAATACTGAAGCAGGATAGTGTAATATAGCAGCAGGATAGTGTGATATTGCAGCAGGATAGTTTGATAGTTCAGCAGAAATGTGCATAGTTCTGCAGGATAGTGTAATAGTACAGTGGGATGGTGTGATTGTGCAACAGGATAGTGTAATAGTGCAGCAGGTTAGTGTAATAGTGCAGCACTAAACTGTGATAGTGCAGTAGGAAAGTATGATAGTGCAGCAGGATAGTGTGATACTGAAGCAGGATAGTGTAATAGTGCAGCAGGTTAGTGCAATAGTGCAGCACAATACTGTGATACTGCAGCAGGATAGGGTATTAGTGCAGCAGGATACTGTGATAGTGCAGCAGGATAGTGTGATAGTGCAGCAGGATACTGTGATAGTGCAGCAGGATACTGTGATAGTGCAAAAGGATAATGTTATAGTGCAGCAGGATAGTGTGATAGTGCAGCAGGATACTGTGATAGTGCAGTAGGATAGTGTGATAGAGCAGCATGGTTAATGTTATAGTGCAGCAGGATAGTGTGATAGTGCAGCAGGATAGTGTGATACTGAAGCAGGATAGTGCAATAGTGCAGCAGGTTAGTGCAATAGTGCAGCACAATACTGTGATACTGCAGCAGGATAGGGTAATAGTGCAGCAGGATAGTGTAACAGTGCAGCAGGATAGAATGATAGTGAAGCAGGATAGTGTGAAAGTGCAGCAGGATAGTGTAATAGTGCAGCAGTGTAGTGTGGTAGTGCAGCAGGATAGTGTGATAGTGCAGAAGTATAGTGTGATAGTGCATCAGCAAAGTGTAATAGTGCAGCAGGATAGTGTTATAGTGCAGCAGGATAGTGTTATAGTGCAGCTGGATAGTTTGATAGTGCATCAGAATGATAGTTCATAGTGCAGCAGCATATTGTTATAGTTCAGCAGGATAGTAGTGCATAGTGCAGCAGGATATTGTGATAGTGTAGCTGGATAGTGTGATAGTGTAGCAGGATGATAATGCATTGTGCAGCAGGATAGTGTTATAGTGCAGCAGGATAATAGTGCATAGTGCCGCATGATGATAGTGCATAGTGCAGCAGGATAGTGTGATAGTGCAGCAGGATAATAGCTCATAGTGCAGCAGGTTAGTGTGATAGTGCATCAGGCTAATAGCTTACAATACAGCAGGATAGTGTGAGAGTGCAGAAGTATGATAATGCATAGTGCAGCAGGATAGTGTGATTGTGCAGCAGGATAGCGTGATTGTGCAGAAGGATAATCTGATAATGAAGCAAGATAGTTTTATAGTGCATCAGGATGATAGTGCATAGTGTAGCAGGATAGTGTAATAGTGCATCAGGATGATAGAGCATAATGCAGCAGGATAGTGTGATAGTGCAGAAGTATAGTGTGATAGTGCATCAGGAAAGTGTAATAGTAGGATAGTGTAATTGTTCAGCAGGATAGTGTTATAGTGAATCAGGATGGTATTGGATAGAACAGAAGTTTAGTGTGATAGTGCATCAGGATGATAGTGCATAATAAAGCAGAATAGTGTGATAGTGCATCAGGATGATAGCAGCAGGAAAGTATGATAGTGAAGCACGATAGTGCTATAGGCATCAGGATGATAGTGCTGCAAGATAGTGTGATAGCAGGAATGTAGAGTGAAGAACTTTAATAATTATCTTGATAATCGATTGAGCCACTGCCGGAACCGTTTGCCTTTTTGAATCAAGCCAGATCAAAGAAAAAAAGAGGACCCCTTTGGCTTTTGGATTACGTCGGACCAAGAAAAGAAGAGAAGACTTTGGATGGAGGTTAGTAATAAAAACTTGGGGTTAAGATTTACTGTTGGGGTTGTTTTGTTTTAAGGGGAGGCTTTTGTTTTAGCATAGGCATTTTTATTTTAGTTTTAGAATATGTTATTTTTAGGTGGGTTTTATATTTTTTCTGTTACTTTAGTTTTAGGATAGGAGTACTTTCAAAACACAAAATACAAATTGGTATGTAAACAATGCAACAACTATTATAATGATAATGAAGTAAAATGATTTTAATTTTATTTTGCATTCTGTGTGTAATTATGTTTATTATTCTAACGCTTTAGGATAGGGTTTGTTAGGGGATTATTTTATGTTTTTTAACAGTATTCTGTTCTTTTTCACTTTGGGGATCTTAGGTTAGGGTTCTTGGGGGATTAACAGAGGGTAAATAGTGAAGCAGGTTTATTGTGATGGGGTTGTTGCAGTTTAGGGGTTTCTTGCAATGGGAATTGTGAACACACGTGTTTATATATATATATATATATATATATATATACACGCACACACATATATATATATATATACATATATATATATATATATATATATATATATATATATATATATATATATATATATATATATAAAATATATACAGGTGGCCCTCGGTTTACGCCGGTTCAATTTGCGCCGTTTCAGAATAACAACCGTTTTTTTTTAAGTCATGTGACTGCTATTGAAAAGCTTTTGAAATCAATGCACTAATTAAAATAGCCAGTAGGTGGAGCTGTCCGCTTGTTTTGCAGCAAAGTTATGCAACTTAATAGCCTTAAATTGATCTGTGTACACAGATCAGACCAGATCTATCGAGCAAAATTTAGCAGGCACTTCCCTATTATCTTCCTGTCCAGCAGCTTCAGGTGAGGGTGCCTAACTGCTTATTAATCACTGCAGATTGAAATGCATAGAATAGGTGCAGACCCAATATTATCTAACATGCTAACAATGCAGAGAACTGTTTGCAGAAAAATGCAAGTAAAAAAAAGTTTTTGTTCATTAAACTTAGTTTGATGATAATGCAGTCTGTTGTGAAATTATTTTATTAGGTGATGTTTAGCAAATGTTTTTGTTCATTAAACTTAGTTTGATGATGATACAATCTATATTATTAGGTTTATAATGCTGTTTAGCATTTAAAATCTTCATTTCAAAACTTTAAAAATAATGTATTAGGTGTTACATATGACAATTTTGAGAGGGGCCTGGAACCTAACTCCCTCACTTCCTATTGGCTTACATTATAAACTGGGTTTCAATTTATAACAGTTTCGATTTACAACCATTCCTCCTGGAACCTAACCTCGGTGTAAACTGAGGGCTACCTGTATATACATGCACATGCACATATATACTATACATTTCTCTCAAATTCCAAATAAAAGTATTGTCATTTAGAGCCAAAATAAGAAAAAAAGATGCAGTGTTTGCAGACCTCGAATAATGCAAAGAAAACAAGTTCATATTTTTTTTAAACAACACAATACTAATTTCTTAACTTAGCAAGAGTTCAGAAATCAATATTTGGTGACATAACCCTGATTTTCAATCAGTTTCATGCATTTTGGCATGCTTTCCACCAGTCTTTCACATTGCTGTTGGGTGACTTTATGCAAAAAATCAAGCAGCTCGGCTTGTTTGATGGCTTGTGATCATCCATCGTCCTCTTAATCACATTCCAGAGGTTTTCAATGGGGTTCAGGTCTGGAGATTGTGCTGATCATAACAGGGTATTGAAATGGTGGTTCTCCATCCACACCTTGATTGACCTGGCTGTATGGCATGGAGCATTATCCTGCTAGAAAAACAAATCCTCAGCGTTGGGGAACATTGGAAAAACAAATCCTCAGCGTTGGGGAACATTGGAAAAACAAATCCTCAGCATTGGGGAACATTGGAAAAACAAATCCTCAGCGTTGGGGAACATTGGAAAAACAAATCCTCAGCGTTGGGGAACATTGGAAAAACAAATCCTCAGCGTTGGGGAACATTGGAAGAGCAAAAGGAAGCAGGATTCTTCCAGGATAAGTCTACATTAAAAAAGTTTTTGAGCAACTTTATTACATCTGATGGATTAAACTCTATCTAAAATATCAATAACATTCTGGATCTGTTTATCCAAAGTAGACATGTGCATGGCGAAAAAATTCGGTCCGGATCGATTCGGATTTTTTCTAATTTCGGTTCGGATCGATTCGAATTCGGAAAAATTTGAATCAATTTGGTTCGGTTTCGTCTCGGATTCGAATAAATTCAGCTGGATTCAGCTCTATTCAGTTCGGTTCGAAAATTCGGAATTTCCGTAAGTGTTAGGTGGGATGTGCTGTGTATTAGACTAGTATTATGTACTGTATATTAGGTGTAACCCTTAGCCGAGTGATATAACCTAATATACTGTACAATACTAGTGTAAACCATGGCCATCCGAATCTACCGAATAAATCTGAATAAATCCGAACTAATTCGGATTTATTCTGTAGATTCTGCACTTTTTTAATTCGGAAATTCGAATCGATCCGAATCCCAAATTTTACGAATTCAGACGAATTACCGAATCGATCCGAAATGAATCGCACATATCTAATCCAAAGGGGAAAGTGTATTATTTGCCCAAAGCTCCACTAAACATAACACACCCTGTCCTGTTGATTATGCTCCACTAATAATCTAGCTCTTTATTTGGAAATTCAGTTTTGAGTTTCAATGTCTCTTTTATAGTGTTTCCAAAATGTGTTCTATTTTGAATAAAATAACTATTAAAATACATTATGCAGCACTTAATGTAAAACATTATTAGAACACCCTTCATTATGCATTAATATGTAGTGAGAATGTTTTCTTAAAATTAGACCTGTATCTCCCTGTGTGTTCACAGCTCAAAGCCCTTATACTGTTCTCTCTAAATATTCCGGGACACTTTTATGATGCTAGGCATTGAGATAATTACAGTTTTCTACAGTGACTCAATATAGTCAGTTAATTACAGTTCCCTTTAGCGAATCCTCTCTCATCTTTATGGAACAACATGACTGTAAAGGAGGAGAGAAAAGCACAAAGCAGTTGCCTTTCCAAATCATGCCATAATAGATAGATAGATAGATAGATAGATAGATAGATAGATAGATAGACAGACCTGATAGATAAATAATATAGACAGACAGAGATAGATAGTTAGATACTTAGATAGATATATAGATAATATAGTCAGACAGACAGAGATAGACGGATAGATAGATAATACAGATATAGATAGATAAGCATTGCGGCAAGCAGGGCAGCATGTGCTGCCTGCAGTTATCGTTGCAAAAGTAATGTGCGTTCAGCCACACCCCCTACTGTTGCTCAACCAATTGCCCAAGATCAAGGCTATGTTAACCTACCTTATTGGATCTGATCAGGATTATTTAACTCCACCACCTCAAGCATTCTTAAAGGGATACTAAACCCAAAAATGTTCTTTCATGATTTAGATAGAGAATACAATTTTAAACAACATTCCAATTTACTTCTATTATCTAATTTGCTTCATTCTTTAGATATCCTTTGTTGAAGAAATAGCAATGCACATGGGTGAGCCAATCAGACGAGGCATCTATGTAAAGCAACCAATCAGCAGCTACTGAGCCTATCTAGATATGCTTTTCCGCAAAGTATATCAAGAGAATGAAGCAAATTAGACAATAGAAGTAAATTAGAAAGTTGTTTAAAATGGCATGCTCTTTCTAAATCATGAAAGAAACAATTTGGGTTTAATGTCCCTTTAAGACAGCACTCAGCTACTTAACTAGGGTTTCTGGCTCACTTACTCATGCCTGAAACACTTGGGGCTCGATGATATAAACTTCGCAAGCTCAAACCGATTTTTTCTCGCCGTTTCTCGCAGGGCTACCCCGGTGGAATGATCGTAAAAAAGGGTCAGTCCCTGTGAGTGGCGAGATGTCTCCTATTAAAAGTAATGGAGCTCGCTGAATAGGGACACCTCTCCTTAGTGCGAAGTTAGCAGGGAGCAGGCGGAGCACTTTAAAATTTAAATCCTGCAGCCAATATAACTCACATTATGCTGCGCTTTCTGCATAGAGTATCTTACATTCACCTATATTTTCATATGCATGTGTTTTTCTATTAGGGTATAAGTATTCGTATCAGTATACGTATAAGTATTCGTATTGTTTTGAGAAAAGCTTACCACCTTTTAGTTGGCGAGAAAAACTGTGAGATCTGCAATGCAATAATCTTTATAGAATTACACTGGGATTAGAGAGACATTTCCATATTTGAAACGCCCATGTTCAGCCAATTTTACGAAAAACAACAATTACGCTTTTCAATTTCTATTTATAAGTACAAATTTCAGTGTGATTTTTGCACATCCATTGTATTAGAATTACGATTTACACTGTGCATATTTAATTTGATTTATCCCTGTTTAAATTACATACAAATTTAACTTTTTTGTTAAAATACATTTTTTTGTGAAGAATTTTGTTTTTACGAGTTTTAATGCACCTTAACAATACAATTTTTTTCCTGTTTATTGTTGTGTGATTCCACCAGGGAAATAGAAGGACTGGCAAGCATTCTTTAATAATCTCGTCAGCCCAGAGAGCTTTCAATCATCGAGCCCTTGAGCTCCAAAGCTATGTCTGTGCTTAGTAAATGAAGCTCAAAATCTGTATATTATGTAACGTATGTGTTTCTCCTTCACATCCCGATCCTGCATAGTGAGATAAACATCTCTCAAGCTAAATTTGTGTTTCTAAAATTCTTTGAGGTACCTCATAGTACTGGCAACACCTCTAAGATAATCTCACCAGGGAGGAGAGCTTTAGTTCAGGGAGGCCCCCTGCACTAGCCTTTGCGGCACAGGGATAAAGCAGAATTAAGAATGTTTGCAATAGGTTTTTGGGGCTCGGTAAAATGCAAAACTAAAAATGTGTGTTTTGGGGTGGTCAAAACTCAAATGAGCCCTCTGAAGGGGAAAAGCAAATAGAGGCTACCCTGCAGATCCCTTGTGCTACTGGACCTTTATAGGAAGAATATTGCTATTTGTGTGGTTTGTAACATAAATTTGGAAATCACAAAGAGGGCGCCTCATAGTGTAATCAGTCTCATGTGATATGGTATATGCTGGTGATAAATATGCTTACCAGACATATGGGCACCGTGCTGTGACCAGTGCAACAAAGCAGGCTAGTGCTCAAACAGTGGCTAGTACACTGGGTAGGGGCTTCCTGTTGGGATTTTTCACTGTGATTCATCCTTGTGCGGCTTCCAATGGTAACCAACGATTTCCGTTGTGAACCCGTGGAATGGTGGAAATAAAAGTAGAAAGACAACTTCCAATCATATAAAAGGTATGACCGCTTTAATGTTTAAAGACAACGCGTTTCTCAACCAAAACACTGGTCGTTTCTTCAGGCAATTAAAAAGTGAATAAAAACAGTTACAATTAGCAACATTATATAACACTTGTGATTGATACAAAACGGAAGCTGTCATTTAGAACAAGACCAATGAAAAATAAAACCTATGAATTCAAAGTGAAAAAAAGAATCCCTAAGTCAATGTTGTGACAGGTGTACTTATTATTTGAATATACATCAGACTCAGAGATCCTATTTGAAAAATTCTGAACACATGTAAATTCATGGAATCTCGCATTGAAGTTAGTATGTCTATTTAAAAAATCCGTATCTGATAAAAAAAAAGGGGAACAAATAAAACACATCAGCAGTGGTGGTAACCCTGAAAAAATCCACTGAACCTTCAAAGATAATCATATCATCAACCCAAAAGAAACAGAGTTAGTCATATATACCCCAAAAAAAGAAAAAGTCAAAATTGTTATTGGTGGAAATGTATTATATAATATATTTTGCTAGGGAAGTTGTTATTAGTTATTGAAAAAAGAGAGATCATCTGCACCAATATTTGATTTATATCGGAATGAAATGGTATGTGATTAAGTGTGATAGTAAGACGTATATATTGTCAATGTGTAGTGATCATGCTTGTGTTATATGAAAATCAATGTATCTGTGTGTATATGTATTAAAAGGTTCAAACATAAAAATGTATCTATATGCCCCGAATGTTATTGAATTAAATAATTGCGTGTGAGGTCAAAGTAGAAAAAATAAACAATATCATTGGTAATAGAATTAGTGTGAGCTAGCTGCTTACTGCATCCACTACCAAGGATTTTGCACATTGGGACTTCACCTGAAAAATCTCGTTGCACACTACCTTTGGGTAATATTTGAACATTTCACAAACATTTCTTTAACGTCCCTCTACCAGTTCCCCTCTGGGTTCTATCTATGTAACATAAATTTATATGCGGTTTTTAATTATGCTAAAATATTGATTCATGTGTTAGCATACCTCCCAACATTCGTAGCTGGGTATCAGGGACTTAGGAGATTGAAGTGGGCTGGTTGCCATTTTGTGAGAGGAGCTGTGTTGGGAGGGAGTAGGATAATGGGTGGTTAGGGGGGTTGTGTGTATGTCTGGGCAGTTGGTGGGTGTGTCTGAGAAGTTGGTGGGCGTTTCTGGGTGCTCTGTGGGTGGGGCTAAAGGAAATTACACAAATAGGGACAACTGGCTATCTCAGAGGGACAGGAACACAGAGCTCAGAATCAGGGACTGTCCCGTTCAAATAGGGACAGTTGGGAAGTCTGTGTTAGGAAGTTGTTCATCACTACTTTAGATCATTGAGCCCTGTAAAATACACTGTCAACTTTTATTTCTATTTTCACATATTAAAATTGTTGTTAATTTATAAAATAAAAAAATGGTAGTTATTTGATTATTTGATAAAAAAAAAAGTAATTTAATTATATTTTATGAAATGATCTGATACATCTTTAATGTCCCTTAAAAATCTATAAATGTAAATGGAGGTGGGGGGGTCATAGAATAGATCTAATTTAATTTTTATGAAATATCCCTCATAAAATGTTGTTATGCCGTAAAATGGTTTGGTGGGAAGTTGAGTGCTCTGGCAGTAACTTAATTATATTTATTGCAAATCTAAATCTTAAATTTATATGACTGCAAACAGCCTCTGTGTAATTTTATTAGGTTTATAGGGAAACTACAGGATTTCCAGCACATACGTATAATAAACAAAAAAAAGAACTTAAAGGAACAGTCTAGTCAAAATTAAACATTCATGATTCAGATAGGGCATGCAATTTTAAACAACTTTCTAATTAACTTTTATCATCAAATTTGCATTTGTTCTCTTGGTATTCTTTGTTGAAAGTTAAAGAAGGGTAGGCTCATATGCTAATTTCTAAGCCCTTGAAGGCCTCCTCTTATCTCAGTGCATTTTGACAGTTCTTTACAGCTACACAGTGATCGTTCATATGTGCCATATAGACAATGTTGTGCTCACTCCCATGGAGTTATTTATGAGCCTGCACTGATTGGCTAAAATGCAAGTCGGTCAAGGGTAATCACAGAGGTAAAAAGTAGATTAATATAACTGTATTGGTTATGCAAAACTGGGGAATGAGTAATAAAGGGATTATCTATCTTTTTAAATAATTAAAAAATCTTGAGTAGGCTGCACCTTTAAAAAACACTAGAGGGGGTAATTTATAAATGTATTGTATTATGTAAAATAAAATTAAATTAAATTAAAAAACATATAAAGAATGATAAAGCTACCAACATGATGATACTATATTAAATTGTAATCTATGTGTTATGTAAAAGTATGTTTAAATCAGGAAACTCTTTATACGTAAATATTGGATAAACTTAAGTCTGATAAGTGCGCCTGTTTTTGAAGCACATTTCTCAAACATTTTAGCAGCAAACATTTCCTAAAACAAACATTTACTATTCCACTTCCATTGCCAGCAATGCACTTTATTCTTTAGTATTGGCTGTAATTATTCATAAATAATTTCAAATTATTTATAAATTTATGCTGTAAAATATCAAGCCCTAGAATAAAATGGTTTATAAAAAGATCATGCTTTATTCATACAAAGAACCCGTTCCAGTTTATATTGCATATGAAATATACATTGTTTTATTTATTTATATATATTTTTAAGATAAAGAGAATGAATTAATTAAGTGTTCTTCAAAATGTACAAAATAATTTAGTAGATAACAATTACAAGGCTTAACAAAAGATATCGTTTTGTTGATTATCACAACATTTGTAATATTATAATCACCTTTCACTGCTATACATGTTGAGGCATGTAAAGTATTGTTCCACTAATTGCATGCACCTGGTTGCGTTTTGGAATAGCGCGGCTATTTGTACTCAATAGCATCATTTCATTACCACAGAATAATAGACTCTTTTGAACTCTACATATTCTTCCACTCAGCTATGAATAAATATTTCATATAATGAATATAAATATATTCATAGCTTCAAAGCTCTAACTACCAAGAGTAACGTCGACGCAGGTCAATCTAGAAACTACACACAGCTACTGTTTGTACAAAGAGAATCAGTAGATCCAATAACAAAAATCTATATTTATATTCGCACTTGTGCCATTTTAATGATAATTATTTTCAGTTAGAGAACGCAATCTTTTTTCCCTACGATGCTATTATGATGCAAGCTCTTTCTAATAGGGCTCTCATAGTATCATAAATAAAATAGTTGAGAGTTCATTTCTTTCTTTTTTTTTCTGATTTAAACTGTTTGAGACATTTTATTATATTCTAGCTGATATTGTTATGATTCTTTCCACTATTATTAATGAAGACAAATACTTAGTAATTGACAATGTATTTATTTATTTTGTACAGAAATACATGGTGCATTGTGGAAGGGAATTCAAGACTAAAAATAGCATCTTTGTTAATGTACAAATCACTTACACAAAGCAATATTTATAAAAAAAATAAAGGGACAGTGTTGCATAAATAACATTTTCTTTTTCGTCAATGTTTATTATTCAAATGTAATTGGCAGCTACCTAGGTATGCAAATCCTTTAGAGTAATGGAGAAAAATACATAATAAAATAGGAATAGATTTTGTGTCTCCAGTGATAGAAAAACAGTTATAGACATTGAAATTGAATATGACAACTCATGAATTCTACTGCCAAAACGTTATTTTTATTTTATCTTTCCTTTGTACAGATATTTAACAGAGCTGTGTTGTTTGCTTTATCCAAATATGAGCCAGATTACCAGTGGAGGGCTATTTAACAATCTCACTCACATGCTAAATCTGCTAGACGTAAGCTTATTGCGCACATCGGGTAGTACTTGTAATACAAGTTTAATGTAAAGAGTTTTCGCTGGTGTTCTAATGCAAAAAAAAAACTAAAATAGAATATTGCGAATGCGTTAACATATTCCCACATAGAAGTCAATGGAGAAAAAAAAGTGGGAAAAAATCCTAATCCCATACTCGCATGCAAACCCAATTGTATATTCTCAAGTGTCCTAACCCAACATAAAAATATAAATATTTCACATTTCATTGTTCTTCGTATAGCAGAATATGTTCTATTTATTCATAAATACATATTTCTACATATATCTGATATTATTTTGGTACAATATATATATATATCTATACCTTTATATATATATAGATTATATATACTGTATATATATATATATAAATATATATAAAAATATATATTTATATATATATATAATGTATATATATATAAATATATATATAGTATATATATATATATATATATATATATATATATATATACAATATATATATATATATATATATTTTTATATATATATATATATATATATATATATATGTATAGAAATATACAGATATATATAGGAATATCTATTTGAAAAGACATAGAACATATTCTGCTATGTGCAGAACATTGAAAGGTGAAATATTTACACTAAATACACAGTATAACACTTTATTAAAAATAATATTGCATAAATATGATTTTACATGTTTTCATCCACTTAACTGCAAAGGGCTCCAATGCACATATATATATATATATATATATATATATATATATATATATATATATATATATATATATATATATATATATATATATATATATATATATATATATAAAACACACGGAGAAAACCCAGCACTCACTTACAAGCTCTCAGCTAAGATTTAAAAGCAAAAATGGAATGGTTAGTTACCGCATCTGGCCAAATGGGACAAGCCCAGGTACCTCATCAAGGTCCTTTCCAATACCTGGGACCCTAAAACAGCCACACAATGCAAGCTTTGAAATCCAAAAAAACTGGGAACAAGTGTTTTGTATATGTCTAGGGTGATTACATATGCCTGTGCACCCTTCCCTTGTTCCCAGTTTGTTTGGATTTGAAAGCTTGCATTGTGTGGCTGTTTTAGGGTCCCAGGTATTGGAAAGGACCTTGACGAGGTACCTGGGCTTGTCCCATTTGGCCAGATGCGGTAACTAACCTTTCCATTTTTGCTTTTAAATCTTAGCTGAGTATTGTAAGTGAGTGCTGGGTTTTCTCTGTGTGTTGTATTAATTTGTTTTGAAATTTTCCCTTTGGTTCTTGCACCCAGACCTGTCTGGGGCTAACTGCCTGTGGCTCTGGGGACAGCACAGCTTCCTGTGAGTGCCAGTGGCACCCAGGGCTGAGCATCTTGCAGGGTCATGGGATGTGTACCCGGTCCAGTATGAGAGTGCAGTTCCCTTCTGTGTTTTGTATATGTCTAGGGTGATTACATATGCCTGTGCACCCTTCCCTTGTTCCCAGTTTGTTTGGATTTGGAAGCTTGCATTGTGTGGCTGTTTTAGGGTCCCAGGTATTGGAAAGGACCTTGACGAGGTACCTGGGCTTGTCCCATTTGGCCAGATGCGGTAACTAACCTTTCCATTTTTGCTTTTAAATCTTAGCTGAGAGCTTGTAAGTGAGTGCTGGGTTTTCTCTGTGTGTTGTATTAATTTGTTTTGTAATTTTCCCTATGGTTTTTGCACCCAGACCTGTCTGGGGTTAACTGCCTGTGGTTCTGGGGACAGCACAGCTTCCTGTGAGTGCCAGTGGCACCCAGGGCTGAGCATGTTGCAGGGTCATGGGATGTGTACCCGGTCCGGTATGAGAGTGCAGTTCCCTTCCGTGTTTTGTGTATATATATATATATATATATATATATATATATATATATATATATATATATATATATATATATATATATATATGTATATGTGTGTGTGTGTGTGTGTGTGTACATATGTATTTATTTGTTTATATGTGTATATATGTCTGTAAATACATATATACACATATAATTATATAAATACATATGTACACACATTGACAGAAATATATAAATATGTACATACATATCCATCTTTAGACAGATATATGTATGTATGTATCTCAATGTTAAAGCCCTTTGCCTGCCTTTTTTTCTAACACCTGAGACCTCATATCTTTGAGCCCTTATAACTTTTATTTGTAGTATATATATATATATATATATATATATATATATATATATATATATATATATATATATATAATTTTTATTAGATGGTGTTATTATAAAAGTGTACTTTGCAATGTATTTTTGATGTGTTTTGTGGGACACACATCTCAGCTCTAAGGATGCGCTAACCTGATGAGAGATAACTTGAATTGCACTCAAACAATCTCGTTTACTTTCAACTTGTAATACCAGCGCAATTTAACCTGCGCCTAAACTAACGTGCAAACTCGATATCACTTGCGTGCAAACGTTTGCACTCCACTCGTAATCTGGCCTTTTATTAGATATAAATATAGAATAAATATGATTTTTCATGTTTTCAGCTACTTGACTGCAAAGGGCTCCAACTCACATACATATGTCTATATATGCATACATATATATTTATGTGTTTGTGTATATATGTCTGTAAATACATACATGCACACATAAATACATATGTACACACATATATACATATATATATTTTTATTTTATTTTTTCTAACTGTAACCTCATATCTTTGAGTCCTTACAACTTTTTAATGCAATTTTTTTAAAATAATTTTATTAGATAGTGTTATTATGAGTGTAAATTTGATGTGTTTTTTTTTCTCGGGTAACAGTTAACGAGAGTTCTGAAGATGTGCTATCCCGACATGCATTAAATTCAATTGCGCTCAAGCAAATGCCTTTACTTTCAACCTGTATTATTATTATTATTATTGGTTTTTTTGTATAGCGCCAACAGATTCCGCAGCACTATAAACATAGGCGGAATACAAGGAAACATTTATAGGGATCAGATGGGTAGAGGGCCCTGCCAAGAGTCGCACTGTTGTAGTCAGCTCTAAAGAAGGTGATCTACAAACAGCTGGCTCTTAGGCTTACATTCTAAGGGGGTTTAAGGGGATAGCAATGGAGGAGAGGAAACGGTATAAAGAAAGGTTAGTGTAGATTGTTTGCATCCCTGAACAGTAGAGTCTTTAGGGAGCACTTGAAGTTTTCAAACCTAGGGGAGAGTCTTGTGGAGCGAGGCATGTAATATGCATGCTACTTCCTACGAGCGCAAAAACTCGCAAAAAAACCTTATCACTCTTGCGCAACAGTTAACGACTCACTCGTCATCAAGCCCTTTGCTAGGGTAAAGTTTAGTGTTAGAGTTAAGGCTAGAGTATAAAGTTAACCCATTGGAAGCCAGGGCTTCAACATATCATTTGAATCACAGATGGCAAATTGCAGCATTTACATGAAGGTAATATTTCTGCAGCCTTAATAAGTCAATGGCAATATTATGACCTCTACAACAGTCTGGTTGTGAATTGGGGCAACCCCTATATTAATGTTTTAGCAAAAAAAAAAAAAATGTAATGAACTACCTTTGACTCTATATATTTGACTCTCTAAATGGCACTTAAAACTAGAAATAAATGCTCTGCTAAAACAAATACAAAAGAGAGACACACAGAAGATAGAATAGCTTGTGTTTCCATCTTTATATGCAGTGCAGTACAGCTTATACGCCTCTGTCCATGCTCAGAATAGAATGTTAAGTATTACATTATAAATCTATGGAATGACCATTTACAGCTGCAAGGGGGAAGGGAATGCTGAGGTTTTATCTTCCAAATAGAAGAATATCCAATACTGACTCAGCAATCTGCCTGCAGCCAGCGATCCTAACCATTAGGTAGATTAATATAAATGAACACTTACATGTACGTCTTATGTTTTTATAATGCAAAGGAATTTTATAAATGCAAGGAGAGATCTTTTAACCCAATTTTATAATTAAGGGAACATGTATATGTGCAATATTTTCTGCAAATTCAAACACTACAAAAGAAACTGACACTGTGCATATAAACAGTGTGTGTGTAGATTTTTGTATCTATTTGTGGTTCACCCACAGTGGACTCATTTTGAGGGATGTTACTCATTAGGGGATATGGACCCAGTGCATTCAGAAAGTCCAGATTATGAGATGTGCGTTCATTTCAATCTGAGATTGCAGTCCATTTCCAGGGATAGATGAAGTGATTGATAGATAAACAGACAAACAGATAGATAAATGATAAATGGATAGATAGATATATATATAGATAGATAGATAGATAGATAGATAGATAGATAGACAGATAGGCAGTACTATGGTCCCAATAATAAAAAACTTGCTGACAAGGAAATAAATCACACAATATTTTTGGGGGAGTGGCAAGATGGTAGTATTATTTTGTGATACAGGTGTCTTTCCTTCACATCCAGAACCTTCATAGTGAGACACACATCTCTCAAGCTTAAATATGTGGTTATACAATTCTTTGAGGGACCTCACGATCTCACAGTACTGACAACATTTCTAGGATAATCTCGCCAGAGGAGAGAGCTTTAGATCGCTGAGCCCTGTAAAATAGACTATCAAGTTTATTTTGCATATAAAAATTTAAGCTTAATTATAAAAAAAAACCCATATTGGTGTTATTTGATTATTATTTATTAGAGTTGTTAAAAATGTCTTATTTGTTAACAACATAAAAATACATAAAATCTATTTTATGAAATTATATAAAATACATCTTTAATTTTGTTTAAAAATCTCTAAATGTAATTGAATCGTATGTCATATATAGATATAGGTCTTATTAATTTTCATGAAATATCCTTGTAAATGTTTAAGTTATGCAGTAAAATGATTTGGTGGAGAATTTAACACACTGATAACAACTCAATTATATTTATTGCAAAACTAGGTCTTAAAATGTATATTGCTGCAAACAGTTTCTGTGTAATTTTATAAGGATAATAAGGATATTACAGGATTCCAAACACATACCAATAACAAACACAAAGAGATCTTAAAATGCTCCAGAGGAACCATTATATAAATTTAGTGCATAAACCTTATGTAAACTAAAATAAAATAAAGAAACATATAAAGAATTGTGAAGTAGCTGACATGAATAGAAGATGCTACAACCTTTAATATTCAGTTCTTCATACTTGATGATTGCCATTAAACATCTGATAGCTGTATGGATAGACTGCATGCTTCAATAGACTCTCCCTGGATATCTCAGTGGTATAAGCGGAGAGATGTACCACTACACAGTTTAGAACTTGCCAAAGTGCTGTTTCTCTTCAGTTGAAAGACCTGTTATAGAGAAAAGAGACTATTTTAAAATGTATTATAGGTTTTTCAAGAAAAAAATGGATGTTTCTCTTCTGAATGAAACAATGTTTGATGGTTGTTGAGGTTTGTCTATGTTCAGCCAAAAAATTGTAGATTGTTGCCTGTTTCTCCATGAGCAATTTATTAATAAACCTGCATATTCCATCATTTTAATTTAATTTAGAGTGACATGGAACCTACATTTTTTTGTTTTGTGATTCTAATTTCTAATTTACTTCTATTTAAAATTGTCTTTGTTTCCTTGATATCTTTTGTTGAAAAGCAAGGAGGTAATCTCAGGAGCGTGCACGTGTCTGGAGCACTATATGACTACAGTTTTGCAAGAAAGTTATCCATTTGCAAAGTCACTAGATGGCAGCATTATTTCCTGCCATATAGGGCTCCTAACACCTAGATAAACAGCCAGATAGACAGACAGAGAGAGATAAATAGATAGATAGATAGGTAAATAGATAGATAGATATATAGATAGATAGACAGATAGGTGATAGATGATAGATAGATAGATAGATAGATAGATAGATAGATAGATAGATAGATAGATAGATAGATAGATAGATAGATAAATAGAGTCAGATGATAGATAGATAGATAGATAGATAGATAGACGACCAGATAGACAGACAGATAATAGATAGATAAATAGATAGATGGCCACATAGACAGACAGACAGATGATAGATAGATATATAGATAGACAGCCAGATGGAAAGAAAGACAAACGGATGATAGATAGATAGATAGATAGACAGACAGACAGATGATAGATAGATAGATAGATAGATAGATAGATAGACAGATGATAGATAGACAGTCAGATGGACAGACAGACAGATGATAGATAGATAAATAGATAGATTGATAGATAGATAGATAGATAGATAGATAGATAGACGGCCAGATAGACAGACAGACAGATGATAGTTGTATAGATAGATAGATAGATAGATAGATAGATAGATAGATAGATAGATAGATACATAGATAGCTGGCCAGATACAAAGATAGATATGTACATATAGATTAAAATATATAGATATATAGAGGTATTTAATGCTATGTATGTGTGTGTATGTAGGACTTGTGTCTTAATTTTGGAGAGCTTTTAAAATACTGACCAAATATTCTAAAGTTATGGTAAAGTAACTTTTGCCTCCTGAGACTTTTTTTTCAAATGGAAGTTGATCCTTTTTTCAGTGAAAGTGCATAAGTGGCTTAGGGACTAAAACATCTTTGAATTAATTGCATCTGATAAAGAACTTTCACTTTTCATCAATAGAACAACAACATTTTAATAGACTTGCTATGCTGAACATCGATTGAGACTTTGCATGAAAATGTGTTATCTAAATTAATTTTTTAGAAGGACAGAAAATGGTACAACAATATTAAAAAAAAATATATATAAAAGTCTGGAACTGATATAGATGAGAAAATACCCCTTTTATTTTTGCACTCATTTTACATGATACCTTGTTGAAGTAGTCTGCTCCTCAGTGCCATGTTTAGTAATAAATAAGATTTTTTTACATCTGTGTAGAAAAAATGCACACTGAGAAATAAAATACCTAGCTACAATTTAAATTTCCTATTACTCTATCATAACTGTAAAAGAAAAAAAATAAACTTAAAGGGACAGTCTACAATAGAATTTGTATTGTTTTAAAAGATAGATAATCCCTATATTACCCATTCCCCAGTCTTGCATAACCAACACAGTTATAATAATACGCGTTTTACCTCTGTAATTACCTTGTATCTAAGCATCTTCTGACAGCCCCCTGATCACATGACTTTTTAGTTATTATATATTGACTTGCATTTTAGCCAATTAGTACTGTGTTGTACTCACTCTTAAATAACTCCACGGGCATAAACAGAATGTTTTCTACATGGCCCACATGAACTAGTAGTCTCCTGTTGTGAAAAGCAAATAAGAAAGCATGTGATAAGAGGCTGTCTATAGTGGCTTAGAAACAGGCAGACATTTAGAGGTTTAAATGTTATAAAGTATATTAATTGTGGTTGTGCAAAGTTGGGGAATGGATAGTAAAGGCATTATCTATCTTTTTAAACAATAACAATTTTAGTGTTTACTGTCTCTTTAAAAAAACTGAAAATGCATTGTTTTTGTCTGAATATGTGAGCTTTCTTTTTCATTTTAATTGCTGAATCAACTAATTTAATCTTGTTTTTAATAAGTACTCTGCTATGTTTCCCCACTCCTCTGGCTGTATAAAGTTGCATCTTTCTAAGGCATAAAGTATTTTTCATGAAAAAACACACAAACAGATACAATATAAAATTTGCATCACTAATGCTGGCAAAATTTACTTTTACTTATATAAAAATTCAACATCAATAAAAGTAATCACAACCGACATACCAAAACAAAGAAAATAAATGCAAATCATAGAAAAACATCCTCCAAATTCTAGACATGAAGTCGCAGAACAGCTCATACACAATAATATTGTATTATGCATGAAATTTTAGTAGGTTAATAAGATTTGTGCAGAACTTGGATGAAAATAACCTTCGCTACAAGAAATATTAAAAAATAAAACATTATTACTGTCGGAAGTTTATTTTTTTATAAGATACTTTTATATTCTTGTCTGTGCTTTTTGTTTATGTATGTTTTTATATTAAAACATATTTTAATTATGTCTTAGGAAAATGTAAAGCACTAAGATTTTATAATGCAAGCCCAACATATGTTAGTCTACGAGGTACTTAGCTACTGCTAACATCTCTTCCAGTGGTTAGGTTTTACCAAAGTAATAGTTCAGATAATTTGCCATATTATGACTCTTTATCATAGGGGGTCTGATGACTCAACAGGCCATGGATGATAGGAGGTAAAAGGCACCCTTGACCCAAGTCCCACCCAAGTCCCACCCCTGGACATGACATCACAGCCTCTGTTTCCATGCAAAAAAAAGATGAGATCGCATAGACCAACTTGTCCCCTATACCAAGTTGGTTTTTCCCCTCTTGGGGAAATATCTTTAGGACAATCATTGATCAAAGTCTAGGGGTGTGTGACATAAGTACACTAAGATAGTCCCCCTGGCTATTCCCCTAAACTGACTCCTACCTAAGACAACAAATGGTATAGCCCAGCTTAAGAGCTATAGGCTGATCTAAAACATTTTAAAGAGCAGTATTGGGCCCCAATTATTTGATAGCTCATAAACATTGTAATTAAAACATACACGTTATAATGAACATTTATTTTCTAATTTGAAATGTTGGTGTTTAATATATTTTTAACCTAGGATAGTTATTCTAACCTGCAACAAGTCTCATAATTTCCCAGTAATGTCACAAAGAGATCTTTTAATATTTATTAACTATATTTTTAAATACATGCATGAAAGTTTAAAACCTTCAATAACTTAAAGGGATAGGGAAGTGAAAATTAAACTTGCATGATTCAGATAGAGCAGGTCATTTTAAGACACCTTTAAATTCACTTCTATTTTCAAATGTGCTTCGTTCTCTTAGTATCCCTTGTTAAAAAATGAATACGCACATATCATACACTAATGGGAGCTGCTGCTAATTGGTGCCTGCACACATTTGTCTCTTGTGATTGGCTAAATAGATATTTTCAGCTTCCTGTCAGTAGTGCAGTGCTGTCCCTTCAGCAATGGATAACAAGAGAATGAAGACAATTTGATAATAGAATTAAATTGGAAAGTTGTTTAACATAGTATGTTCTATCTGAATCATAAAAGAAAATGTTTGGGTTTACTATCCCTTTAAAGCCTTTACATTTGTAATAGTGATTAAATGGGCAATTTACATATATTATTTGAATATGACTGGTAGGGAAGTATATTTTTGTATCATTTATTTATTTGTTGAATGCCAAAACAGGCGTACAACATGCAGAACAGTCTATGTTGAGAGTTTACATTGTAGATTAATACAATGGGACGTTCTTTTATCAGTTGGGGCACATAGAATTAAAAGTTTACATTGTAAAATTTGTATTACTGGTTTACTGGGACTTAAGGTATATGTATTTACAGCATTTGCATCTCTTATTTAGCAAATTTATTTATAATAAAAAGCACAGATTATCTGTTACCCGTATTTACTTATCTGCAAACTACTGATGAGCACCAAAAATAAGTATCTGTTTTAGTTGTTCTGGAGGAACATAAACAGTCTTGCAGTGTGAGGTTATTAAATACATATATCACTTAAAAGCTGTTTTAGTTCTTGCAGTTTAGTCTAAGAGTTTACAATAGATGGGGATAATAAATCTTCAAATTGTGGAAAATGTGTGATTTTGTTTTATTTATTTATCTCACATTTTTATTAAAGCTGTATATATATTTATTATTATAGATTTTTTTTTAATGGGGTCATAGTCCCATCAGTAGTTCTAAAAGATCACAGCTCAAATCAAATCTTTGGCTCAAGATAGGGTGGAAATAGTGAGCTAGCACTTGAATGACTGAGTGAGGGAGTAACTGACTGACTGAGTGGTTGAATGAGTTAGTGGGTGTGTGACAAACTGAGTGAGTGTAAGAGAGGGAGAAAGTGATGAAGAAAGAAAATGTAAAAGGTAATGAGAATGAAAAAGAGTAAAAGAGAGTGAAATAGAAAAAAACATAAGAACAGAGAGATAGAAGATTATTGTTAAAGGGACAGTCTACACCATATTTTTTATTGTTTAAAAAGATAGATAATCCCTTTATTACCCATTCCCTAGTTTTGCACAACCAGCACAGTTATATTAATACACTTTTTACCTCTGTAATTAACTTGTATCTAAGCCTCTGCAAACTGCCCCCTTATTTCAGTTCTTTTGACAGACATCCATTTTAGCCAATGAAAGCACAGTGTTATCAATATGACACACACGAACTAACACCCTCTAGTGGTGACAAACTGTCAAAATGCTGTGAGAGAAGAGGTGGTCTTCAAGGACTTAGAAATTAGCATATGAACCTCCTAGGTTTAGCTTTCATCTAAGAATACCAAGAGAACAAAGCAAAATTGGTGATAAAAGTAAATTGAAAAATTGTTTAAAATTACATTCTCTATCTGAATCATGAAAGTTTATTTCGGACTAGACTGTCCCTTTAACATCAATTAAAATGAGCGATAGAGTGTGTAATTGAGAAAAAAAGAGAGTTGGGGTTAAAGAGGGAGGAAAAGATAAATAGGATGAAAAAGAAAGAAAGAAAGAAAGAACAAATTTAAATATATATTTTATGTTTGCTAATGAAAGAAACCAAGTCACATAAACAAACCAAACATAGCAGTTTACACAATACTAACCATACACATTGAAAGCATTTGAAGGGATAGCAAAGTTAAAATTAAACTTTCCTGACTCAGATAGAACATGCAGTCCTAAACTATTTTCCAATTTACTTCAATTATTAAATTTGATCGGTTCTTTAGGTATCTTTTCTTGAAGAATAAGCTCAAGAGAAACATACACTACTAGGAGCTAGCTGAACCAGTGATGAGGCATATATTTGTAGCCACCTAACTCCCACAAGTGCATTGCTGCTCCTATCCAAGAGAACAAAGCACATGTGATAATAGTAGTGAACTTTAAGGATATTTTAGATTGCAAAAAAAGTTTAAAGTTGACGTTACTGTCCATTTCATGGTACTCTCATAGAATATAAACAGGCTGTACTTAGCTTTCTACCATATTGAATGATCTAAAACAGCAGTTTGTATGCATGATTATTAGACATGTGCACATCGGAAAAATTTGTTTCGTTTCGGACTGATTCAGATTTTTTCGAATTTCGGTTCGGATAGATTCGAATTCGGATAAAATCAAATGTATTCCTTTCAAATTCAAATGCATTCAAATGCATATGAATGTATTCGGATGTATTCGTTTCGGATTGATTTGTATGTGTTATGTTGATTCAGATGGTTCCAAGTTGCAAAAACGGAATTATTTCACTGTTCTATCTCACTAAATTAATTGTTATACTGAATTGTGATTAGTCCATGGCCATTCGAATGCATTTGAATACATCCAAACTAATTCAGATTTATTTGTTACAACTGCATTCGGATTAGTTTAGTTTCATTGCTAGGATAATTCGGAAATGCAAATTGATTCGAATCTCCGAATTTTGCGAATTTGTCCAAATTTAGATTCGGAATTAAATGAATCGCACATGTCTAATGATTATACAGATAGACAACATGACAGACAACCATAGATGTTAGGAATAAAAAAAGATAGCAGTCTGGGCTTAGGGTATTTCAAATGGTCACCACAACCGTTATGCAATAACAATGAATGTTGGCCAACTAGAGACATGAGTTAGTAAATAAAAACTTCTTGAGATAAACAATAGGATTAAAATGAGAAGTAAGAGTTTGTGTTACATACAAAACAATAGTTTAAACCTTCTGAACGCCAATAAGCTCATCAAATCAAGCTATAGCAAACTGTGGCAAAATAATTAGAAGGACTGTATTATATTTTATAGCTGTTGTAATACTTGAGCTTCATAAATTTTAGAACAATATTAACAATGAAATATTGCAAAGATTGACCTCAAGGTCATATTAAACAAACTACACTAGCAATGTGCGCATCAATGTCAAGTTCCATTTACAGAAACAATAAATTAGACACCCTGACTATTCTGTTGGCTTCAGAAGACTGAAATTGAGTTTGAATGCATAGTTCCTATTTAATTTATAAAAGATAGGTTATTCATTCCTAGGGGTCAATTTATCAAGCTCCGTATGGTATGATGCCCCTGAAGGCTCGATCGAGTTGATTAATACCACCTGCCAAATGGCCGCAAATCTGCAGGCGGCGGAATTGCACCAGCACTTCACAAGAACTGCTGGTGCAATGATAAATGTTGACAGCGTATGTTATCGGCATTTATCAATGTGTGGCGGACATGATACACTACATTGTATCATGTCCGCTCGCACAATAATAAATTTACCCCCTAAGCTAACTTTGATAGGTTAAATGGATATGAAATCCAATTTTTTTCTTTCCTGATTCAAAAAGAGCCTCAAATGCTATAATAAAATTTGCTTCATTCTCTTGGTATCAGGAGCAGCAATGCACTATGGGAAGCTAGCATCGGTTGAGCCAATGACAAGAGGCATACATTTGAAGCCACCATTCAGCAGCTAGTTCAAGTACATTGGTGCTCCTAATTATGATTTTCAACAAACGATAGTAAGAGATTGTAGCAAATTAATTATATAATAGATGATAGAAGTAAATTGAAAAATTGTTTAAAGTTATATGCTCTATCTGACTTATGAAGAAATTTTTTTGGTTTTGTGTCCCTTTACTTTGTCTATAATGTCCATTAAAAATAAGTTTGCAAGCCTAATATTAGTTGGTGTTTTATCTCTCCCCCCCCCCCCCAAAGGGGGCACTAAAATGGACAAGTTTCACTCTAACATGGCTGCTTTTCTTCATAGATAAATTATATTTTAGATCTTTTGTCAGCCCTATTAGTAATAATAATTTTTATGTATAATGTAATTTTTATCTTATCTTTTTACTTATTCTAATTTATATTGAAAGTGTATTTAATATGAACTTATCACAGGGTGTCTATTCATATTAGTCTGGTTAAACATTGTCTGCAACCTGAAAAAAAGCAAATTTGGATAAAATTTGGCTAATTTAATTGCAAGTTGTTTAAAGTAGTTTAGCTTCAACAAAATATATTTGTGAAACTATTGACAGGAAACAATTAAATCACCATGTAATACTGTGTGGGTGTGCCTTAATATGTCCAACATGGATTATTGCACAAGCTCTTGAGTGACCAATTGCACAAGAGCAGGACCTATCAATCACCCAAACAATTGAGTTTTGTGGGGGATTTATCTCCGCAACCTCAGAGTTGGTGAAGAGGTAGCAGTCGCCCTCTTGTAACTGTTACTTTCTCGCCACACAGAGCGAGTTCCACTGACAAGGATTATAAATATACAAAAACACCTCCAAAGCCTTACAAAACAAATTAATTATAATGAGCAAATTACACCCCTTTAAGACAGAATGTTTGTATAGAGGTTCTCTCTATGAATACCTTGTCCATAAAGATAATAATAAATGGGGATCTTTATATGTAAATATAAAATATATAGATGTGTGCTTCCTTTAAATCCAAATAATGTGCTAATCCAATATAAGTAACAAATCCAGAATTCTGAATACCTAAAATGGAACTTATTTTTGTTGTTAATCTTCAGTCTAAACAGATTGTTTGTACTGGGACCTGAGTGAGCTATGACATTGATCCTGCAGTTCTTTGAGGAATTCACTGGAGAATAAATTAATAGCTTCACAGTTATATTTATTTTTGTAAGAAAACCCTGAAAACAAAATAAGTGAACAACCTGCACAACTTCAAAGAAAACAGGAAGGCAAATTAGGTCCTTTAGTGAAGTTATCTATCCAATTAAAGCAAAAGCTCTATAGAATATTTGGTTAGTAAATTGGAAATCTATTTTCTAATAAATGTTTAATACTATCTATCTATCTATCTATCTATCTATCTATATATCTATATGTCTTTCTGTCTATATTCTATCTATCTATCTATCTATCTATCTATCTATCTATCTATCTGTGTGTCTGTCGGTCTGTCTCTATCTATTTATCTATCTGTCTATCTATCTATCTATCTATCTATGATCTATCTATCTATCTATCTATCTATCTATCTGTCTGTCTGTCTATCTATCTATCTATCTATCTATCTATCTATCTATCTATCTATCTATCTATCTATCTATCATCTATCTATCTATCTATCTATCTATCTATCTATCTATCTATCATCTGTCTCTATCTATTTATCTGTCTGTTTCTCTATCTATCTATCTATCTATCTATCTATCTATCTATCTATCTATCTATCTATCTATCTATCTGTATATATCTATCTATTTCTCTATCTGTCTCTCTATCTGTCTATCTATCTGTATCTATCTATCTATCTATCTATCTATCTATCTACCTATCTATCGATCTATCTATCTATCAATACTGTATATATCTATCTATCTATCTTTCTATCTATCATCTATCTATTTCTCTATCTGTCTCTCTATCTTTCTATATCTAACTATCTATCTATCTATCAATACTGTATATCTCTATCTATCTGTCTGTCTGTCTGCCTGCCTATCTGTCTGTCTATCTTTCTATCTATCATCTATTAATCTAAATATCTATCTATCTGTCTGTCTGTCTCTATCTATCTATCTTTCTATCTATCTATCTATCTATCTATCTATCTATCTATCTGTATCTATCTATTTCTCTATCTGTCTATCTATCTATCTATCTATCTATCTATCTATCTATCATCTATCAATACTCTATCTATCTATCTATCTATGTTTCTATCTATCATCTATCTATTTCTCTATCTGTCTCTCTATCTTTCTATATCTATCTATCTATCTATCTATCTATCTATCTATCTATCAATACTGTATATCTCTATCTATCTATCTATCTATCTATCTATCTATCTATCTATCTATCTATCTGTCTGTCTGTCTGTCTGTCTGCCTGTCTGTCTGTCTGTCTGTCTGTCTGTCTGTCTGTCTGTCTATCTATCTGTCTATTTTTAGATCTATCTGTATCTATCTATCTTTCTATCTATCTATATCTATCTATCTATTAATACTGCTTATCTCTATCTATCCATTTATCTACCTATATATCTAACCTTCTGTCTGTCTCTCTATCGGTCTATCCATTTGTATCTATCTATCTATCTATCTATCTATCTATCTCTCTATCTATCCATCTGTCTCTCTATCTATAGCCTTTTATATAATTAGCATAGATGATCTACAATCACTGATCTTGTGATAACAATGAAAATATTTTTTATCAGTGATGTTTCAAGGAAAAACTTCCCTTCCTCAGAACAACGTTGGTCTGAAGAAGGGAAGTTGTGTCCCCAAAATTTTCTCAATAAAATTCTTGTTTTCACAAGACCAGTAAGTATGGATCCTATATCTTATAGATATTTATGTATCACTAGTTTACTTGTCAGGGAAGAAAAGATTACTAGTCCACGCAATGTTAAAAACTGGAAGAAAACCTATCCACTGCAATTTCTAGGGCCAATTTCTAACCTTGTATATACAAACATATATTAATTTACATACTTCTTCAAGAGGAAAAGTTGCTAAAACAGGGTGATGCCAAGCATTTACCTTCTTCTTATTGACTAGTCAATTAAAGGGACATAATACTTATATGCTAAATCACTTGAAACTGATGCAGTATAACGGTAAAAAGCTGACAGGAAAATATCACCTGAGAATCTCTCTGTAAAAAAGGAAGATATTTTACCTCACAATTTCCTCAGCTCACCCGAGTAAGTGTTGTGTAAAAAGTTATACTTCAGTTACTGCTAGGGTTGCCACCTCAGCCATGTTTTCCTGGACACTTATGAGTTATACATGCTGCAGGGTGTGCAGGGAGGAACATGTATTGTGTTTCTGGACAGCACTATTCATATTCCTCCCTGCAGCATGTGTAACTTATAAGTGTTCTGTATTTTAATTGAAAAAAAAAAACAGCATATAGATTACCAGCATGAACTAAATCACAAGTTGTCAGAATTAATCAAATCAGATATATGGATTCTTAGTATCAAGTTAAACTTTAGGTATATGTCAACACACCTCCATACATTGCAAACCTTATTTTCATTACACATAGAAAGATTAAAGTTTTTACATAGGTCTCTCAGGTCTTTCGGGTCTCGGCCCTCCACCGCTACTCCCACCAGCCCAGGAGTTAATGAATAATACAAACTAAGTTCCTCTTCTATTTCTACTTTCATGGTACATTATAAATGGTTCCCATTGTGTGATAAAGCTGTCTCTAGTATCCAGGGTTTCAGCAACCATACTAGCCATGTTATAGTGATATGTTATTTTATTATAAATAACTGAGAAGTCTGGCGGGTAGGTCTTCCAGTGTTGAGCAAGACAAATTCGTACTATTGTGCAAATGGTCATCACCAGCTTATGGGATCTATACAAGACTTGTGGCAACTTAAAATGTAGTAGAGCATGTTCAGGTTTGAGTGTAATCTGCGTTTGAAAGATTGAACTTAATAAGTTAGAAGTTAATGTCCATACCTCACTTACTCTAATGCAATGCCACCACATATGTATAAATGATCCCCTCTCTCCACAGTTTCTATAGCATAAATGTTGGGATTGATTTTCCCCTTCAGCAAATCTGGTTGGGTGGAGATACCACCTAAATGCTACCTTTGTATAGTTTTCAACGAGCAAAGCATTCTGTGAGAATGAAAGACCTCTATTTAAGTTATCACACCAAGTTTCATGGCTCCATGTCTCACCTAGATCCTGCTCCCATTTCAACATAAGTGAAGACTTGGTAAATGAATGTTTATCTTTAAGAAATCTGTACAAAGTCGCAATCAAGCCTAAGGTACGCTTTTTATTTAGACAAAGTGATTCAAAGGGATTAGCAAGCGGGAACCTAAAGTTACCAGAAATTTACTGGACTCTTGACTTCATTTGCAAATAGTGGAACCAAACATTCCTATCATCAGGATCCAACTCCTTGTATTGCAGGTAGGACACTACATTGCTATCTATTAAAACATCCGCTTTTCTATAGAGGCCCTTGTTGGCCCATTTCATCTGTACTATAGAACTAATAGAGGAATTTGGGATAACTAAAGGGGTCACCCTGGATCTATCCTGAATAAGCTTATATTTTGCATTCAGCGTTTTCCAAATATATAGGGAATGGGAAATTGTTATTAATTTATTTTGCAACAGGTGTCTAAAACTTTTGGGGGCCCAAGTGTTCTGTATTTTAAAGGACGAGTGGCAACCCTAGTTACTGCCCAGCTGCCAGTAAAAAAAAAAAAAAAAAAAAATGAACTGCAGCCTATCAGCATCAACAGTGCTGAGGTCATGAACTCTGTTACTGTAATCTCATGAGATTTTACTTAACTCTCATGAGATTTCATAGTAAACTTCCTTAAACTGAATAGGGAAATAACATGAGTGTGCATGAGGCTTACTCCCTTGCAGGTCCCGGGACAGACATACTGATTTGCTGCCTAAAGTCCTTTACAATGGGGTGTGAATACATAGGACATTTTGAGGTAAAATATCTTTCTTTTTTACATAGAGATGTTCAGGTGATATTTTCTAGTCAGCTTTTTACAGTTATGCTGCATCACTTTCAAGTGTTTCAACATTTGGGTATCACGTCCCTTTAATTTTCTTTTTCTTTCTAATTTTTTATTTCCCTAATAATAGATTTCATTTGTTTGTGTGGTTCAAACCCAGTGTAACTTGCTGCAATGCAGTATTGAAACATTGTTATGAGAATATTTGCAGCCTTTGGTCCTTGGATATTTTGCAATGTTTATTAATATGTGTATCACAACGCTATTTACATGCTGAGTGTGACTAAATGTTTCTTTGCAAATTCTCTATTATAATTCAATGGTCGTTCTTGAAAGTATAGCCAGCAGCTCTGCAGGAAGAGCAAGTAGGATGTTTGTTCATATTAGCAGCAGAAAAAAATGATGTAGTTACATTAATCTACAGGTTGATAGTAAGACTTCATCTCATATAATATATATACTTCTCTAGAATCCTATAAATAAACTAGAAACTATAGTTCTTAAATTAAAGACCTATTTTAATAAACCTCTAATTGTAGACATACAGCATAATTTACTGACCGTGCTATGACTGTTATTATGCCAAACATGTAGAACCTCACAAAAAAACACATTCTTAACGGGATACTAAACCCAATTTTTTTCCTTTCATTATTCAGATATAGCATACAATTTTAAGCAACTTTCTAATTTACTCCTATTATGAATTTTTCTTCATTCTTTTTCTATCTTTATTTAAAAAGCAGGAATGTAAAGCTTAGGAGCCAGCCCATTTTAGGTTCAGCACCATGGATAGCGCAAGACAATAAGCAAACATAACCCAGGTGCTGAATCAAAAATGGGCCGGTGTTCTAAAAATTTTCTGGACGCATAAGTATGCAGGACCCGTGTCACTTCCGGTGATGCGGCATCAGCTGTTGGAGGTGTGCGGTATGTAACGGTTGTCTAGTAGTTTCTACATAAAGTGATCAGACAATTATATTTTGTGGGGCCACATAACACTGTACATGACGTTTTTTAATGGAATCCGCCCTATATTGTAACTGTTGATAATTTAGGCTTCACATATTTTGTAATATTCTTTTAAATTGTATGTCTGGTTTTTTAAGTCTATGTCAGCATGCGCATGCGCTCTAAAGGCAACTCGCCTATAGAATTCCTAGACCCTCTGTTGCAGCTTATTCAGCTGATCGTGAGGAGTCGGGCCGAGTGTGCATGCATGGTTAATGTCTGGTGCGCATGTGCATTGAAGGCAAATGGCTATAGAAAACCTTGACCCTTTTATTCAACTGAAGCAGCTGATTGTGTGAGGTCGGGCAGCTCACGCATGATGCCGTGTCACCGGAAGTGACACAGATCCTGCATTCTTATGCGGCCAGGAAAATTTTAGAACACCGACTCCTATGCTTTAAATTGCTTGCTCTATCTGAATCATGAAAGAAAAACATTGGGTTTAGTATCCATTGAAAAAAACTGTAAAAATGCTTTTGATTAATATGTGAAATCTAGTAAAAATTACCATTTAAATCCCAAATTAGAATATTATGAGAAACACCCCCCTCTGTGGTTAGTGCATGCTGTGAGAATTTCTCTTTAAAATAATTATTTGATTAAATGTTGAATGCTCTAAATAAGAAAATGTAGAAGGAATGACCTCGATATTTAAAGCATGGAAGATGATTAAAGTGTTGATTTTTATTTTATTTTTAAACCCCACAAGTGTAGTAATAAAAATAATACAATTCAGAGGAAAGGTTTTTTTTTCTTCTTCATAAAAAGAGTATTAACTGGATCAAGGATCATCATGATATCAGGTTGGAGCGAAGCAGGTTAAAGGGACATGGAACCCAAAAAATGTACTTTGCTTCTATTATCATATTTGCTTATATTCTCTTGTTATCATTTGTTAAAAGAACAGCAATTGATTATTGGGAGCTAGCTAAGCATAATAGGTGAGCCAATGACAAGAGGCATATGTATGTAGCCACTAATCATCAGCTAGTTCCCAGTAGTGCACTGCTGCTTCTGAGTATACCTAGGTATGCAACAAAGGATATCAAAAAAATAAAGCAAAGAAAAAGTTGATTAAAATTGAGTGCTCTATTTAAATCAATTTTAATTTTAATGTTCCCTTTAAATAGTATCTTTAATTAGTACTGCATTAGTGGAAGGGTAGAAGATACAGGGACAAATAAGAGAAATTCAAGAACAACTCTACTGTGCATAAGACACAAAAAGATTGTGATATAAAAAGCTTAATTATGTGTAGTAAACAATATAACAATATAGTTTCATTTATTTTGCTGCTTTTTCCTGTAATTTAAAGGGACAGTAAAGTTAAAGCTAAACTGCATGACATTTTAAACAACTTTGAAATTTACTTCTATAATCAATTTTACTTAGTTCCTTTGGAATCCTTTGTTAAAGAGTAATCATATGTGAGCTAAGGAAGGTACATGTGTCAAGCCATCTAGCAGCAGTTTTTGCAAAATTGTTTATAGCAATGTTATACAAAGATACAGACACTGCTGCCATAGACTTCTATAGACACATGCATGCTCCTAAGATCATATCATCTTACCTAGGTTAAGCCTTCAACAAAGAATACCAAGACAACAAAGCTAGCTTCTATTAGTGTATTGGTGCTCCTGAATCTACATAGATATGTTTTTCAACAAAGGATACAAAGGGAATAAAGCAAATTAGTTGTCTAATAGTGCATGCTCTATCTTCATCATTTACTGTCCATTTAATATCAGGCATCACACAACACATTTAAATGTAAAATGGATCTTTGTCTACACAGTGATTTGTTAGACACCATGCATCTAATATTTACCATCTATTTGCTAAAAGCAAGGCATATATTTAATCATTAAAAGAAGCTACATAAGAATTAGTTCCCCTAGGAAGTATCTTGATTGAGTTTTAATAATTTGAAGTCAACAGTTGATATTAATAACACTGCAATTTCAGTGATTTGCAATTGTAGCATTTTTTTTAGAAAAACAAAGTATTAAAAGTAAAATAATTGTGTATATGAACAGTAAAAACACCTTATGAGTGGATGTAGAGTACAATTTCTCTACACTGTTAAAGGGACACTAAACCCAATTTTTTTCTTTAATGAATCAGATAGAGCATAACATTTTAAGCAACTTTCTAATTTACTCCTATTATCAATTTTTCATTATTCTCTTGCTATCTTTATTTTAAAAAGCAGGTATCTAAGCATAGGAGCCGGCCCATTTTTGGTTCAGAACCCTGGACAGTGCTTGCTTATTGGCGGCTACATTTAGCCACCAATCAGCAAGCACAACCCAGGTCCTGAGCCAAAAGTGGTCCGGCTCCAACGTTTTAAATGTCTTCTTTTTAAATAAAGATAGCAAGAGAATGAAGAAAAATTTGATAACAGGAGTAAATTAGAAAGTTGCTTATAATTGTTATGCTCTATCTGAATCATTAAAGAATAAAATTGGGTTTAGTGTCATTTTAATACAAAAATGTTTCTTTCTCATACTAGTGAGTCATTTGTAAGTATTTTCCCTCGGCCAGAGAGCCAGCTGATGCTGCTTGCTTCCTTGGCCTTGCAATACTGAAATGAGCTCAGATTGTTTTTATGCCCCCGAAATATAACAGACGAGTAACTGTCAAGCCAGAAAAGAAAAATGAAGCTGCAAATACTGTGGATGCTGGCAAAAATAATAGCATTTATCAGCAAAAGAAAATAAAAGTTAACTTTGTAATATGAATACCCATATCCAGTGAATGATCAATCATGGTCAAAGTGTCCCTTTAAAGGAACATTCCAGCCAAAATTGGGTGCATTTCGGTATTGAACAGAAGCATACATTAAATAGCAAGAATGCTCCTTATAAAAGTTATAGCTGTTTCAAAAGTGTATTTAAGTATGCACCGTGCACCAGCATTTTAAACACAAAGTTGCTTGTACCAACTGGTAATGACTAAGTTTGTTAATTGCTGACATGACACAAGCCCCACTGGTGCTCTGAGCAGCTGCAGTATTCAAAATGCTGGTGCACTGAGAATATCTAGCTATGCTTCACGTGCACGTGCAGAGGAAAATGTTGACACTAAAACAGTGATAACTTTTACTAGAATACATTTTGCCAATACTTGAATATTGCAAATATATTTCTATTCAAAGATTTAATTCATCAATGTGCAGTTTAATTTTGACCGGAATGTCCCTTTAAGCACAGAAACACAGAAGCTTTTTTTGAAGATAGACAAGAACCAAAATGCCCATCCTGTCCACCTTTTATCTCCTTCTGAAATGTTAGCTTAAAGGGACATAGAACATACAGATAGAACATACAATTTTAAACAACTTTTAAATATACTTCATTCTCTATCCTTTGTTGAAAAGCATATATAGATAGGCTCAGGACTCAGGAGCTTGGAGCTAGATGGCTGAACTTGCATGCCCATTTTCATTGGCTTACAAATGTGTGCAGCTAGCTCCCAAGAGTGCATTGCTGTTTCTTCAATAAAAGATACCTAGAAAATTAAGCAAAATTGAAATCAGAAGTAAATTGGAAAGTTGTTTAAAAATGTATAATCCATCTGAATCGTGAACTATTTTTTTTGTGTTTGTATGTTCCTTTAAAGGGAAAATTAATCTTTTATGAATCAGATAATTCATTTAATGTCGGAGAATTTTCTAATTTACTTCTTTTATCTGATTTGCTTTGTTCTCTTTATATAGTTTGTAGAAAAGCATAACTAGGTAGGTTCAGGACTCGGAGCAGCAAGGCACCATAGTAGCTAGTGTGTGATTGGTGGCTGCACATGTATGTCACTTCTCATTGTCGGATGTGTTCAGCTAGCTCTCAGTAGTGCATTTCTGCTCTTTAAACAAAGTATACAAAGAGAATGAAGCAGATTTGATAATAGAAGTAAACTGAAAAGTTATTTAAAATTGGATATCTTATCTGACTCCTGAAAGAAATGTTTGGGGTTCATGTCCCTTTAAAGGATCATTGTACTGTATAATGTTTAATGTGTTCCCGATAATCCAATTCACCTCCTGGAGTGTATTTAATTGTTTGCTAGCAGCCACTTTACCTTTATTTTAACATTTTGCCTGTTGAAACCAGCACCTTTACTAAAAAATGAATACTGCTGTATTATCTAGAGAAATGCTATGTAAACAAGAGACTGAAACATATATTAACCTCCAGTAAGAGAAAAAGATGGTATAGCATTTTAATACCTGACCATTAGACATCTATGTAGACAAATATATCATAAGCAGGTCCAAGCCCTTCATAACAATAGATTATAGAATTAGCAAAACTATCCGTTTCAAATACAAAAATGAACATAAAGAAACAATTTCCAATACATGTAATACCCTGCAGTAAGTATAACAACTCATTTGGAACTCACTTAGTAAAAACAAATTTATAGTACACCGTCCCTTTATATAATTCTTAGAATAGCCATAGGTATATCCCAGGCATTCTCAATTCCCCTTACAGTATTTGTTCTTACTGCTTTTGTTGAAAACATTATTCATGAATATCTATAAAGACCTGTTTCTGCAAATTACTACTGTAGTACTGAACATACTATTCCCAAAACTGAGATCAGGTCCCCTTATTTTTAGATGCTTTTTGGGGAAAATGTTTTCATATTAAAACGCCTTATATTCTTAAATATTTCCATCACCTATCTCTCTTTTTCTCTCTAATGTTACAAAGACTTTTCTTGCTTTATTAATTTTTATTTTTTTAGAAAATTAGTCCTCTTTGTAATAAACATATATCCTTCTGAAGATATAGGGCTCCAATGAATCTATGGATTCACAGATTTAAATCACCCCAGACTGATGCTACTTTGATAATTGACAACTCCTGCTCTTTTGCAATCGGTTATGCAAGAACATGGGGTGGGCGTGTCTGGGAATCTTGTCCAGAACATGGAGTGGGTGTGTCTGGGAACCTTGTCCAGAAAATGGGGTGGGCGTGTCTGGGACCCTTGTCCAGAACATGGGGTGGGCGTGTCTGGGAACCTTGCCCAGAACATGGGGTGGGCGTGTCTGGGAACCTTATCCAGAACATGGGGTGGGCGTGTCTGGGAACCTTGTCCAGAACATGGGGTGGGCGTGTCTGGGAACCTTGTCCAGAACATGGGGTGGGCGTGTCTGGGAACCTTGTCCAGAACATGGGGTGGGCGTGTCTGGGAACCTTGTCCAGAACATGGGGTGGGCGTGTCTGGGAACCTTGTCCAGAACATGGGGTGGGCGTGTCTGGGAACCTTGTCCAGAACATGGGGTGGGCGTGTCTTGGAACCTTGTCCAGAACATGGGGTGGGCGTGTCTGGGAACCTTGTCCAGAACATGGGGTGGGCGTGTCTGGGAACCTTGTCCAGAACATGGGGTGGGCGTGTCTGGGAACCTTGTCCAGAACATGGGGTGGGCGTGTCTGGGAACCTTGTCCAGAACATGGGGTGGGTGTGTCTGGGAACCTTGTCCAGAACATGGGGTGGGCGTCTCTGGGAACCTTGTCCACCTACAGCTTCTAATTAGGGCCCATGATCTCTAGAACTTTTCACAAGATGAGACCAAACTAGTGATTTATAAAGTGTCATAAAATTTCCAATTTTATTTTTTATTTTTCTTGCTAATACCTCTTCTTATACAACCAAGTATCCTACTGGTATTACTTGCTTCACTGCTGCATTGCTTGCCAATTTTTAAATTGTATGAAATAATAAGTCCCAAGTCAATTTTTGTTTTGAAAATGGATATTCTTTAGACTTTGTTGTGTTTATTTTTTTAGTTCCCACTCATTTGTTCAGTTTTCTACTTTTTTTTGTTTCCTGATTTTAAAATAACTACTCATTTCATTTAGTCTTCAAGGAACATCTACTCTGTTAAAATGTGTATGTCATTATGTCAGATTTTCATATAATGTTACAAAGCAGTGCAGCATGTTTGCTCTAACTGCCTCTGAGCGGCTATTTTACAACATTAATATTTTAAGTATAATATGAACTGGCTATGATCCATGAAAAAAATGTATAAGCCATCTTAAAATAATTATCTGTACTGGTTTTTCTACCAGTTTTTCATGCTTTTTACCCTATGGAGAGTGAATGACATCTAATTAAGCTTTAATTATTTTATCTAGGAAGAGATCAGAACCTGCAAATAACTGTTTACTGTTCTCCTTAGGTTATTTGGGTTTTTTTTATATTCTCATTCAGTCATTTTCTTAATTAAATATAGACTATGGCAAAGGGAATTAAAAATCTTTATTTATTCATGGATTACTTAACTTTAAATGGGCTTGATGATCACACACACACCCAATCTGTGCTTTTGGTGCTACTGAGAAATCATTTCTCTGGGTCATTAAAATTGTGCAATTCTGAAAATGCAACACTCTTTGTGACCAACAAAAAAGATATAAATTCTCTTTCCTTGTAAATTCTTTTAACAAGTTAAAGGCTGCAGGGCATTTGCAAGATCTTCACAGAGCATCTGTGGTTGTCATGGCAACCTCAAAATAGAGATACTGTATAGGACAAAAATGCAGTATTGTATATTGAAGGGACAATAGGACTTAGCAATAATACAGTATACAGGGTATATGATCTACAACTTGTTTCATTGTTAAATATATTAGAATTAAAACAAACACTTTATAGTAAATGCAACAGGTTTGTAAATTGAAAAGTATGGAGATTTGTATGTATCAGATGGCTGTGCATATATATATATTTTACTACATATTTCTTCTTATTTGCATTGAAGATTTGGTGGTAAAATGCTGTTAAAACATCATGAATTAATCTCTCACACATAGGAATGCTGCTTAGCTAGTACTGCTAAGGCGTGGCAATGTACTGTAACTCTTAAGAGGAGCCATTCATGTGTCACTCCTGATTGGTTGACAGGCTATGTCCTGCTAAGGCGTGGCAATGTACTGTAACTCTTAAGAGGAGCCATTCATGTGTCACTCCTGATTGGTTGACAGGCTATGTCCTGCTAAGGCGTGGCAATGTACTGTAACTCTTAAGAGGAGCCATTCATGTGTCACTCCTGATTGGTTGACAGGCTATGTTCTGCTAAGGAGTGGCAATGCACTGTAACTCCTAAGCGGAGCCACTCATTTCTTCTATTATCAATTTTTCTTTGTTGTCTTGGTATCTTTTTTTGAAAAGCAGGGAGGTAAGCTTAGGAGCACTATATAACAGCAGTTTTGCAAGACGGTTATCAATTTGCCAGAGTACTAGATGGCAGCACTATTTCCTGACATGTAGTGCTCCAGACACCTACCTAGGTATCTCTTCAACAAAGAATATCATGGGAACAAAGCAAAATTGATGAAAGAAGTCAATTGGAAACTTTACTACAATTGTATGCTCTGTCTGCATCACAAAATAAAGGTTTTGAGTTTCATATCTATTTAAATATTTTTCAGGTGACTTAGTATGCTCCATCTGATTTAGTATGCTCCATCTATCATATTGCGGGTGGACACAGTTCTAAGAGGCTAGCAAATGCTCACGGTACTGTGCACAAGCAAGCATACTCATACAACCAACTGCGTGAGAGCAGGGCCTGTCAGTCATCCCAGTCAGACCTGATCTTGATGATATAACTCCTTTGATAAATGGAGCTTAGGGCATGCAATTTGAAGAGATTTTTCAACTTACACACGAACTGCAATGCACTACTGGGAGCTGGCTGCTGATTGGTGGTTATGCACATATGCCTCTTGTTATTGTTTTACCAGGTGTTTTAGCTATCTACCAATAGTGCATTGCTGCTCTAGAGCTGGCTTTGACTGTGTGTTTAATGTCTTTACAGGAACTAAACACATACTTATATGCGAGCATTTTGTTGTTTGCATATCTATGTCCCTTTAAACAATTTTCTAATGTACTCCTTTTATCTAATGTGGTTTATTCTTATTAGACTTGTGCATGGCGATAACATTTGTTTCGGTTCATTTCGGATCGATTCGGATGTTTTCAAATTTCATTTTCGGATCTATTTGAATTCGGATACATTCAAATGCATTTGTTTCGTAAATTCGGAAGTTCAGTATGTGTTAGGTGGGATGTGCTGTGTATTAGACTAGTATTATGTACTGTAATATTAGGTGTAACCCATAGCAGAGTGAAATAACCTAATGTACAGTATAATCTAGTGTAATTGTGATTAGTCCATTGCCATCCGAATGTTACGAATAAATCCGAACTAATTCGGATTTATTCGTTAGATTCGGTGCTACGGTAATTCGGAAATTCGAATCGATCCGAATCTCCGAATTTGACAAATTCGTCTGAATTTAAATCCGGAACGAAACGCACATGTCTAATTATTATGGTATCCTTTGTTGAAGGACCCAACAAGCAAATTAGATTATAGAAGTAATTTGGAAATTTGTTTAAAATGACACGCTCTGAATCATGAACGTTTAATTTTGACCCTTCAGTTCCTTTAATTTTGAGTTAAATTTTCATTTAAGTAAAGATACACTACTCAGAGATTTATCTCTGGCCCTTTAGTTGGACTTTTATTAAAATAATCACTATTTAAATATATTTAAATTATACTTATTATTTTTTTGAGTTACAGAAAATTATGTTCAAGGTGTTCATTTTGATTATTAAGATATTAAGAAGTGTCTGTGGGTCTTATAGTGATACAATGAAATGCTCTAATGTATTAAAGCATATTATTTTATCAGTGACATGGCAAAGCTATATGTTTAACACTTGCAATTGGGTTAAATACACAGTTAAAGTACTGCTCAAGACCTGCAGAGCACTCCTGGTCCTGAGCATAAACTGCAGCTGATCCAACCAGCAGCACTAGTCACATGCTTATAGCGCTGCTTATTAGATCAGTGGAAGTTTCTTCTCTGGATCAGCAGTGCTCTGCAGGTACAGAATGGTACTTTAAATGTGTGGTTAACCCCTTTGCTAGCGCGAATCTGCAGGGGGTGGTATTGCACCAGCAGTTCACCAGATATGATAAATGCCGAGAGCGTATGCTGTCGGCATTTATCGATGTGCAGCGGACATGATCCGCAGAGTGTATATATATATATATATATATATATATTCCTTTAATACTATATTTTCAACTCTCAGAATCACTTTTACTCATCAGGAAATTGCATTTTTTTTTGCACATTGAAAAAGTTGTCTTAGAAGCATGAAATATGAAAGGTTTCAACCTCATTATAGCATTGTAATTTAATGTTTACTATTTTCTGATCTCCATTAACATTGTTTAGAAGAAAAATGAAAGATGTCTTATTCAGTGAAATATTTTTCAAGATTAACCATAGAGTGTTCTCTACATTTCAAAGGCTCGAAATGGAAAGTGTTTATGCTAATTTGGTTTCCGCTTGCCACTCGGTACACTTTCCTTCTTGCATTCCTGTTAAACGTTTATATATCTGTCTCCCAGTCTTAAGTAATTTCCCAGCATAATATTCAACATAGCCTCATGCTTCACTTGAGGCAAGGGAAGGTCTTTACAGGATGATGCTATAAACATATTTGAGAAAATTGTAAAGGACAAGGAATCATTCTGACATGGAGAGTTTAATGTGGTACAGAAAATGTAACTTGTCAAAATAATTTTAAATTAATAATATTCAGTGATATAAAATACAGCTCAAGAGCAGAACAAAATAGCCAAAAAGAAAAACTATACTTACTCATTTCATGTTGCATTGAACAACTTTCCAATTTACTTTTATCATCAAATTTGCTTTTTTCTTTTGGTATTCTTAGTTGAAAGCTAAACCTAGGTAGGCTCATGTGCTAATATCTAAGCCCTTGAAAGCTGCCCCTTATCTAAATGCATATGTCATTTTTTCACAGCTAGAGGGCTTTAGTTTATGGGTGCTATATACATAACATTGTGCTCATGCCTGTGGAGTGACATATGAGAGGGCACGGATTGACTAAAATGCAAGTCTGTCAAAAGAACTGAAATAAGGAGGCAGTCTGCAGAGGCTTAGATACAAGGTAATCACAGAGGTAAAAAGTATATTAATATAACTGTGTTGGTTATTAAAATTCTAGAGTAGACTGTCCCTTGTAATAAGGCAAAACGCGTCGATTGTAGGAATGTGTCTGTCCAAGTGGCTCAGGATCTCTGCGCAGAGCATAATTAACCTTAAATACCCTACGTGGGCTCATTTCCACAAGCCGACTTTGTGAAGCAGCCATTGGCTGGTCCGTCACACGTGACACGGAGGAAATAGAACAGCAGCTATTGGCGTTTAGCGTCACATGGGACGCAGGAGGAAACAAAACAGGTTACTACTACAAACAGACCTCACAGAGTACGTGACGCAGAAGCGTCTAAAGAACCGCAACTTCAAAAAAGAAAGTAGGGTGAGGATTTGCATACCTGAAATTATTACCAACAAACAGAGATTTATTCCCCCTTCATCCGCTAATGTGGGAGGCCTGAACAGCAGGGTATTACATAGCTTCAGGTCTGTGAAGAGGAAAGACTTATTGACTTTACACGGACTGCCATACAAGATTAAACTGTGTTTCTAGGATTACATATCCTATCTCAGAGTCTTTGTACACGGTGCTGACTGGTTTACGCATTGGTTTATATATTGTTTTAAATAAAAGAGATGATATTCTGATTCAGATTAGAGAATGATTTGTGCACTTTACTTTTAAGGATTTTTAAAGACTTATATGTGATTATATAGCGACCGGTCGCTTATTTATCTAAATATTGTGTTTATCAACTAATTTTATAACAGTGTGTTCATAAATACATTTTATAACAGTTTGTTTACAACTCTATCTCCCTTCTGGTCAATTATTCTTGCTGCATTAACGCTGTTCCAATCTCTCTGTTTTAACTCCTTATGTATATGTTTTACAGCCATTAGGGAGAGCTGTATTTGGGAATAGCTTGAATCATCTATAGGGTTGTGCTGTGGTAATATTTCTTTGTGTATTGAAAGCTAAACCTAGGTAGGCTCATATAGTAATGTCTAAGCCCTTGAAGGCTGCCCCTTATATAAATGCATATGTCATTTTTTCACAGCTAGAGGGCTTTAGTTTATGTGTGCTATATAGATAACATTGTGCTCATGCCTGTGGAGTGACATATGAGAGGGCACGGATTGACTAAAATGCAAGTCTGTCAAAAGAACTGAAATTAGAGGGCAGTCTGCAGAGGCTTAAATACAAGGTAATCACAGAGGTAAAAAGTGTATTCATATAACCGTGTTGGTTATTAAAATTCTAGAGTAGACTGTCCCTTTAAGGAAAACTATACTCAGACAAGCAGCTGATAAGGTTTTATTGTATTCAAGTTTATATACATGAACAGGCTGGGCTCCCTCTCCCAACCCTTTATTGGGGGCTAATTTCAGCTGTTTCTTGTTTACATAACTTTTCAATAGCCAGTACTGCAGTATTGATATTTTTAGTCAAGGAGGCAGTTTCACTAGGCAAAAACAACTATTTCATCTGGATATCATTATTGTTTAAAGTCAAAAATAGTTTCATGATTCAGATAAAGCAAATAATTTTAAACAACTTTCCCATTCCCTTCTATTATCTACATTTGCACAATCAATTTATATGCACACTTTCTGAGGCCCCAGCTTCTACTGAGCATGTGCAAGATTCACAGAATATACTTATATGCATTTTGTGATTGGCGGATGGCTGTCACATGATGCAGTGGAAAGAAAAATAAAACTAACTGAAATTTCTCAGAAAACAATCTACTACTCATGTGAACTTCAGACTAAGTGCTTTTTCATTGACTATTTATTATGCATTTATTGATTATGCTATTCTTCTGTGTTTAGTGGACCTTTAAAATAGTTTTGTTCTATACAGATTTTTTAAATGCATTTTATTGTTTTATATATATATATATATATATATATATATATATATATATATATATATATATATATATATATATATATATATATATATATATATATATTATACATTATACATATATACAAATTACTTCCTTTAAAACAATAACTACCCGAATGGGATACCAACAATCCCTGGAGATGGTAGATAGAGATAGATATATGATAGATAGATAATAGATAGATAGATAGATAGATGATAGATAGATAGATAGATAGATAGATAGATAGATAGGTAGATAGATGATAGATAGATAGATAGATAGATAGATAAATGATAGATAGATAGATAGATAGATAGATAGATAGATAGATAGATAGATAGATAGATAGATATCCATTTGGAAATATCACAATGGTTTACTAGCAGTGGAGGGGGAGTCACTAGTCAGGGAAGAAAAATAGTAAAATGTGTTTTATTTAAACTGAAACCACAAAAAGACATACTTCAAACTTAATGCTCGTTGGCTAAAAGGAACCGCTCCCATAGCCATATTTGTGTAATGATTTGCAGAGAAGTAAATTTATTTGGCATATGAACACAAAAAATATTTTTTTATCAATCATAAAGATTTTAAAGATGAAACAAATTAATACAATTCTAATGTCAATGATTAAGCATTTCTTTTATAAAGCATGTTTGATGAAGCTCCAGTCTTTTTTTTTTAAATTACTTTGGAATCCTCAGTATTTTTAATTACAATAAAGATAATTTTTTGTATTATTTTTTATAATGTCCATTTAACCTTAAAAGGAGAATAAAGTCAAAATTAATCATTCATGATCACAATAGAGCATGCAATTTTAAACATCTTTCCTATTTACATTTATTATCACATTTTCTTCATTCTTTGGCATCCTTTGTTGAAGGTAAACCTGGGTATGCTGATATAAGCTTAGGCAATCAAAAAAAATGTGTTAGTGCAAAAAGGATATGTCCAAAAAAGTCAATTGGAGACTAAATCCCAACACCAAATGTGCGTAAGTGATCCCACGGATTACTTCTCAGTGGAAATGAATGCTGCAGTCAAACTCCAAGGGTTAACCTCAAATAAAACAGATGAATATATATATATATATATATATATATATATAGTATGTATATATATATATATATATATATATATATATATATATATATATATATATATATAAAAAATATGAGTATATCCCTGGGATCACTTATGCACTATATATATAGTATGTGTATATATATATATATATATATATATATATATATATATATATATATATATATATATATATATATATATAAGATATGAGTATATCCCTGTGATCACTTATGCACATTTGGAGTTGGGATTTAGTCTCCAATTGACATTTTTGGACATATCCTTTTTGCACTAACACATTGTTTTTTAATTAAAGGGATAGTCTACACCAGAATTTTTATTGTTTTAAAAGATAGATAATCACTTTATTACCCATTCCCCAGTTTTTCAACCTTTGAAAAAGCCTCCGGCGAAACATGTTAGGGGGAGCGGAGACTTAGTGTCTCGCTCCGTTTGTGTTTAAGTTTTTTAACTAGCAGTAACGGTTGTTGGGCCATTTAATTTAAAATTTAAAAAAATGTATATTTTATTTAATTTGTTAGTTCTCCAGAATAATTATGTATCAATAGATATTATGAATGGCGGTACTATGCCAGATTCATACTTTTGTCACTCAGAAAAGGTGACCAGTGAGTAACATCAGTTAAAATACTAAGGCAGCACCGGGCAATACTTTGACTACCACTGGGGTATATATACAAATAGCACTATAGCTAACACTACCTAATATATACTTATAATATTAAGATCTAAATATGCTATATGTAAGGTAACAACTATTAACTACTACAGTATTTCATCTAATTAATTATATAGGGTGATTACATTTAGATTATACCTAGGACTCTCCTAAGCACAAGGTATCAACAATTAATACGGTAGATGGTGGCTTACTAGATCCAGCACACTACTGTTTATTACTGTTGCGCTTTGAATTTGAAATCTTAGCCACATAATAAATGTAACCTAGATTAACATTCTGATCACCTCTTTTGTACGAGGTAACTATATAGAAACCTGCAACATTATTAATATATAAATATAGGGGTATTTTCACATCCTTAGAATTATAGACAATATGGTGGTTTTATATCAATACTTTACTTTTGTCCCTAGTCAAAATTATTGGTAATAGTTACTGTGGATTGCGGTATATCCAGACATCCACAAGGCCTGTTACTTCTGCATTGTAACCAATACTCAAATTTTACAACAGAATAAAGGTGATTTAGGATAATAATCTGATTACCACTCCTGTGCGAGAAAAGTAGTGCAATAATGAATAAATAAATTCCATAAGTCCAGTGACTACGCTCTAAGTGACTGTGCTCCTATGACAAATGGTGGCATAAACAAATACTCCACAAATACACAAGTGAAGCACATGGATTATTTCACCGGAAAGTTATATACCCATTTGAATGACTAGGTTAACTTTATATTCCCACTGCACTGCGTGGCTGTTGTAGGGCAGATCTATCTGACATCAATCTTGATTCCAAATGCAGTTGATTCCTGTCTATAATATCACCCAATATACCGTTTAAACCTTCCATACCATAGGAGACCCTCGTTTTTCTATAACTACCTTAATGTTAGGTTCAGTTGCTATACATTGTTTATTATCAGGTGGAGTCACTACATCTGTACACCTGTGTATCCTGCCCAAAACCCTGACACCGCGACTGTGTTTTTAATATTTAGGGTCTTATTAGTGTTATATTGGTTTTAAATTTTAAACAATAAAGGTTAAGTTTTAATCCATTGGAACCAGACATTCACACTATTTCCTATTATTCATGCTAGTATCGTCTATAATACAATACACTTAGTTGTTGAGTGCTATGTATGTACACTCCTTTTCAGTCCTGGACTGAATCCTTTCTTGTGTAGCATTTCTGTTAGTGTACAGCACCCGCCCTATTAGATATTTATGTGTATATATTTTAGCCCACTTTGCAGGCTCACTATACTTAAATGTAAAAGGGCAACAACCATAGTAGTGCCATCGTTTGTTTCTTTTGTGGTTAGCCAAGCTTAGGAGCATGCAGGTGTCTTCAGCAGTCTATGGTAGCAGTATTTGCAACATTGTATAACATTACAGTAAACATTGTTGCAAACAGCTGCTAGATGGCTAAAGATATGTGCAAACTCCTGAGGTCACCAAAATTGATAATAGGTATAAATTGGAAAGTTGATTAAAAATTCATACTCTATACAGTCAGTTTAAGTTTCATTTTTACTTTACTATCCCTTTAACTTTGACCACTCTGGATGCAAGTTGCTGATGTTGCTATATTGTGGGGCAAAATAATATTGGGTGCCAACAGTCAGCTTCTGGCTTTTTGTCATCTTTGAGTATTGGGAGGTCTCATTAATGACTAGAGTTCTTAGTATTCATTATACATGTGTACGGGTGAAAAATTTGTTTTGTCCAAAATATTTGTTTTGGATCTTTTCAAACATTCAGTTCGGCCAAATTTCGACCATGCAGGCATTAAGTTCGGACCAATATTTGATTCAGATTCATTATCATTATTTCCAATGGGTACAGCTAATATAGACAATATTAACAAAAATCTTCCATTGTAGGATTCAAACAATTATAAGAACCTATCATTTAATAATAAAAGGACACACAACTCCTCTATGGCTAAAATCCAGCATTCGGTGACTGACCAGCTGTCCCTAACATCTGTCATTGTATCTTAGTATTATGGCAGGATTGGACAGGGGACAAATGAATGGTAAGACCCCCTATACATCATTACAAACATAGGAGTTTATCAACCAAACAATATAACTCCTTCTACCCCATTCCTGCACCATTTTGGCACAAGACGGCATGAACAAATGATTGGATTTAATCAAGCAATCATTCATTTTTCATCCATTTCGTACATCAATGTATTCAGCTGTTCGTACATCAAACGACTCAACAAATCAGCAACATTTGGATGAATTTGCTTTTGTCCAAACCTAAAAACATATCTTTAGTATTCATAGGGCCGACGACCCCATATTTTCTGATGTGCTTTAGCTGTAAAAATAAGTCCATAGTCCCTTACAATGTGAATTTCTATAATTATATCTCTATCACATCTTGGTGGCTCTCTGTCATGACATTATATGAGTAAAAAGCTTTTTCTGACTTCAGCACTGACATTTTCACAATACTACTTGGCAATTCAGTCTTTAATTTTGCATTTTTGGACTTCCTTTTGCATTTAAAGGGACATTCCAGTGAAATTTTAAATGCATATAAATGAATTACGCCTTTGAATAGAAACACATTTCCAATATACATGTATTTGCAAAAATGCTTCTATTAAAAGTTATAACTGTTTTAGTGTTAACATTTTTCTATGCACATGCATGTGAAGCATAACTAGATATTCTAAGTGCACCAGCATTTTAAATGCTACAGCTGCTCAGAGCACCAGTGGGGCTTGTATAATGTCAGCATTTAACAAATTGAGTCATTACCAGATGGTGCAAGCAGCTTAGGCTCTCTGGGCAAGTGCTGTATTTAAAATTTGTGCACGGTGCATACTTAAAGGGACACTGAACCCAATTTTTTTCTTTTGTGATTCAGATAGAGCATGCACTTTTAAGCAACTTTCTAGTTTACTCCTATTATCAAATGTTCTTCATTCTCTTGGTATTTTTATTTGAAAAGCAAGAGAATGAAGGAAAATTGATAATAGGAGTACATTAGAAAGTTGCTTAAAATTGCACGCTCTATCTGAATCGCGAAACAAAATTGGGTTCAGTATCCCTTTAAATACACATTTGAAACAGCTATAGCTTTTATTAGAAGCATTTTTTGCTAATACATGTATATTACAAAAAATGCTTTCATTCAAATCAGAAATGTATCCATGTGTATTCCAATTTTGACTGGCCCTTTAAGTGTGAACTTATAACCAAAGAACCAAAAAATCCTGTGTTGAATATTCTCTCATTTAAAACATATCTTACAAAGGCAATAAGTCTATGAAATAATCAAAATTGTATTATAGCAAATATCTTCTTGTAAGTATAGTTTTTTGTAATTCCACTAGAAACTGCTTCATGGTTCCGTCCTTTCAATACATCTGTTAGCTATTTTATCTCATTTATATTTTGTAAATAGCAAAGAACCCTTTCTCTTTGATCCCTCTTGGGCAGTTACTTTGGCAGAAGTATTGCAAATGACCTAGTCCAGTATAAGATTATTTTCATAGAAAAGGTAGTAAAATTGATACAACAAATTAAGAAAAAGACCTGCTGCCAGCCCTATTTGAGATAATGACAGTATCAATGCATTGTTTACTGCCAAGCTATGGAGATACAAACCTGGGGATGTGTTTGGAGCTAAGAAAAACAGCCTGTCTGTGCCAAAATAATACTACAAGGATGCTTGGTAATGCTCTGTGCTTGCACGGAAACATTGTTTATGTTGGGAAAAAAAACATCAGTATTGCTATTAGTGGAATTAAAGGGACATTGAACATTAAATAAATGCTAGATAGAATGATGCAGACAAAGAAAAGATTAATATAATAACATGTAGATGTATTTTTTTTTAAGTTTTGTTAGCTGTTTAACATTGACAAAATAAGTGTAAAGTTAGAGGCCTCTAGTTATCAAGGTCTGTCGGACCTGATCCGACAGTGCGGATCAGGTCCGACAGGCCTCGCTGAATACGACGAGCAATGCGCTCGCCGTATTCAGCATTGCACCAGCAGGCCGCCAGCAGGGGGGTGTCAATCAACCTGATCGTACCCGATCGAGTTGATTTCCGGCGATGTCTCTCCGCCTGCTCAGAGCAGGCGGACAGGTTATGGAGCAACGGTCTTTGTGACCACTGCTTCATAACTGCTGTTTCTGGCGAGTCTGCAGGCTCGCCAGAAACACGGGGCATCAAGCTCCATTCATATGCCCCTTAGTGTCTATAAAACAATGGGAGCTGCCATGTTGTAACTTAGGTTACCTTCTCTGCTGTGGCCAATTAGGGACAATTATATATAGGTCACTACAGTGTGCAGCCAATTACTGTGTGGAATATAACAGTGCTGTGCTTTTCAATTTCTAACAGGAACTGAAAAGCCCACAATTTCTGAATGGAAGTACAAGAAAAGAAAAAAAGAAAAATAATGAAAGTATTACATAGTTTCTTTTAATATATATGATTTATCATTTTATAATGTCCCTTTAAATTTAAATGTTTACAATTCATCCAAATGTATATAATAAACGTTTAGGACACTTAATTTTTCACTTTTATATTTAAAGGGACATGATACCCAAATGCTAAATCAGTTTAAAGTGATGTAGCATATCTTTAAAACGCATACTAGAAAATATCACATGAATAGCTCTATGTGAAAAAGAAAGATATTTTACATCAAATAATATTCACCCATATTCATAGGCATTGTGGACCAAGGGCTTCATGTACGAAGCAGCGAGGAAAATCACAGAGAATTTGCTCGATCTCAGTGATTGACAGCCCCTTCAGCCGCGAGATTGGTCATGCAAATGAAGGGGCGGGCATTACACACTGCATTGAAGGTGTAATGATTAGGCTGACCATATTGCCGCTTTAAAAAGGGACACATATGAAAGATACATATGTCAGGGCTGTTTTCAGGGCTGTTTAAAGAAATGGTTTTGTATAAGAACCCTCACATATGTATTTTTCATATGTGTTCCTTCTTAAAGCGGCAATATGGTAAGCCTAGTAATGATACATATGGGTCAGCAGACAAACAGATCCGCTGCCCATATGTTGCGAAGGCGGGCGAACAGCTTCGCAAGTTGAAAAGCTGTCTAAGAGGCAAAATTGAGGATATTTTGGACTAGATTACAAGTGGAGCGCTAATTTTTTGCACACCTGTAAACAGGCATATTTGCCCACTTACAGGCGCACAATAAATAATCAGCTATTTCAAATGGCTAGTTATTGCGACCACAAACTTGCGGTAGAAATTAGTGCTCCGAAAATTAACCAGAGATCAGATCTACAGTTAATTTTCAAAAGGTGCCCCAATTGCACCCAAAATGAAGCATGTTTTACTTTTTTATTAAAAAGAAGTAGCATTTTTTTTAAATAAAAAGTAACTGCACAAAGCAGTTTTTAGGGGTTAGTGTGGGGTGTTAGAAAAAAATGGCACTGAAAAGTGCCATTACATTGCTGTCTATAGGGAACTGTGTGTTCCCTGTAAATATATACTGTATGTATATGCTTATATTCTGTACATATATATTTATGTGTTTTTGTATATACACATATTAACACATAAATAAATGTTCATATATGTTTTTATTTGCTGCCCATCACTGCGCAACTTACCCTATTCGCTGTGCTAGGTTCTCATGCCGTGTCTCGTCTCAGCCTATGGAAGCACACTCTCGTGAATGCAATGCTTCCGTTCAATATGAGCGTGAGGTCACATTCGCATTCCACCTAACTTGTAATACTATCGCACATTTGCATACCCCGGTATTACAAAGTGGAGTGCCAATATCGCCCACTCAAAAGCAATATTTTGCACTCCACTTGTAATCTGGCCCTTTGTAGGTACTTTTATAAAAAGAGATAAAGCAAATTTCCACAATTTTGAATTGAAAATTTTGACAAATAAATGAGCCACTTCATTACTTTGTTAGCCGTTTCATTAAAAAAAAAATATAAACATGTTGTGTTTTTTATACATTCCTATAAGTTGCGAATATTGTATCAATAATATATATATGTATATATATATATATATTGTAATGTGCCAAGCAGCAGTGCAAAGCGGAGAGAGCGTCACATACTGTTAAACTCTTTTGATGTAGTATGAACGGAACCACCGACAATATATAAATTAATCAGACTGGCTTTTTTTAATGGAAAACTGTATTTATGAACATTAAAATTTGAGTTTAATTTAATTTTCATGTGTCAATCATTATAACTCTGTTTTATTTCCTTAGCTATACTAAGTATATACAGTATAATAGGACAATAGGAGTAAATTCGAAAGGTGCTTAAAATTGCATGCTCTATCTGAATCATGAAAGAAAAAATTTGGGTACAGTGTCCCTTTAAGCAAATTGCAAGGTTGAAACATTCTTTGTGTCGTTCTATTAGGAAAAAAATAAATGCAAATACAGCAAATAGAGCTGCTGACTTAGAGGCTTTAAAAATGTGCATTAAATTATTTATCTGCTATATTATATAAAATGCTGATCATTTTGGAGTCCACTGTCACTTTAATGTTATTTATAAAATGTGTTCACTGGTCCTGTAAATTAAAACTGTTCTGGTTTAGTCCATCATTTAAAAGGGATGGACACCCCCTGTTCAGCCACATGTCCTGCTACCTGCAGAATTCTGCCTGGAGCAGTGAGCTCTATAGGAAAGCATGAAATGAATAGCAAACAGTATGGAGTTGTGCCTTCCATGAATGTGAGATTGACAGGCTCCAGAATCTCATAATAAGATTCTTTATAATTATATTATTAACTCCTCTGCTGTCAGAGAGGGTAGAATAGGCATCTCACTGGAAATCTGTTGTACATTGTTACTGTGCAAATATGAAATAAAAATTACAAAAGCAGATTATCATTACTAGAGTATCAAAGCTTTTTATCTGTCCTTTGATATCTATTCCAGGCTTTAACTTTGAAGTTAAAATGCACAAAATCTTGTCTTCCAAATAAAATACTATCTGTGTTACAAATCAGAAAATGAATTAAGATATGATTAGTTCAGTTTTTCTTTTGTGTTCATCTGTGATCTTTAAGTATTGTGAAATAGGAATGGTATGAAATGTGACTCATAAACAGTCCATTTCTTAACTACAGTTATCTTGTGTTGATATATTCAGTCTTTTGTTTTTTTTTTCCAGATAGTTTATTTGAATTTATTGTTCAAATTAAAAAAAAAGAAAGTTTTGTAATAGTTTATTTGCTTAAAGGGATACGAAACCCACATTTTTTTAATGATTCAGATTGAGCAGGCAATTTTAAACAACTTTCTAATGTACTCCTATTATAAATTTGTATTCATTCTCTTTCTATCTTTATTTGAAAAAGCAGGAATGTAAGCGTATGTGCTAGCCCATTTTTGGGTCAGCATCCTGGATAGCGCTTGCTGATTGGTGGGTACATTAAGTCACAAATCAGCAAGCGCAACTCAGGTGCTGAACCAAAAATAGGCTGGCTCCTAATCTTACATTTGTGCTTTTCAAAAAAAGATAGCAAGAGAACAAAAACATATTGATAATATGAGGTAATTAGAGAGTGGCTTAAAATTGCTGCTCTATCTGATTTATTAAAGAAAATATGTGGGTTAAGTATCCCTTTAATACTCTTGGTGCAGCAGCATCATGAGCAAACATATGAAAACTACAGGGTTCCCCATACTGTCACATTAAAGGGACACTGAACCCACATTTTTTTCTTTCGTGATTCAGATAGAGCATGCAATTTTAAGCAACTTTCTAATTTACTCCTATTATAACATTTTCTTCGCTCTCTTGCTATCTTTATTTGAAAAAGAAGGCATCTAAGCTTTTTTTATTGGTTCAGTACTCTGGACAGTACTTTTTTATTGGTGGATGAATTTACCCACCAATAAGCAAGAACAACCCAGGTTGTTCACCAAAAATGGGCCGGCATCTAAACTTACAATCTTGCATTTCAAATAAAGATACCAAGAGAATGAAGACAATTTGATACTAGGAGTAAATTAGAAAGTTGCTTAAAATTTCATGCTCTATCTGAATCACGGAAGAAAAAATTTGGGTTCAGTGTCCCTTTAACCTCTTTCTTGTACATTTGCAACACATAAAAGGTCCGTTTATAAGCCGCAAACCCAACTAATAATGAGCAGAATTTTATTTTGCATTTGTCCTCACACAAACAATAATGAGTGTTTTGTGTTAAAAGTTGTTGGTTATTTAAAATGTTTGACCAAACCATATCTAGTACACCTGATACTTAGAAAACTCACCCTATACTAGAAGACGTAGCAGTGCAATTATTGAACTCCAGTCCTATTACAAGTTGGTGGTTAAAGGGACATTGCACATTAAAACTGTTTTCCCCTTAAATAATAAACAGAGCTCATTTGGTAAAAACAAATATGTATCAAAGTAAATATAAAAAGAAACAGACTGTGTAAAAAACAGCAAATAACTTTTCTTGCAAAATTAGCATTTAGAAATTCTCAGGGCTCGATGATATAATCTTCGCCAGCTGAAACCTACTTTTTCTCGCTGACTCTCGCAGGGCTGCCCCGGTGCAATGATCATAAAAAAGGGGCAGTCCCTGCGAGTGGCGAGATGGCTCCTATTAAAAGTATTGGAGCTTGCTGGTTAGGAAAACTTTGCTCCTTAGTGCGAAGTTATCAGGGAGCAGGGGGAGCACTTTAAAAGTAAAATCCTGCAGCCAATATAACTCACATTATGCTGCTTTATGCATAGAGCATCTTACATTTGCCTATATTTTAATACGCATTTGTTTTTCTATTGGGGTTATAAGTGTTTGTATTGTTTTGACAAAAGCTCCTCACCTTTTAGTTGGCGAGAAAAAAATGTGAGATCTGCAGTGTGAAAATCTTTATAGAATTACGCTGGTATTAGAGAGACATTGTCATATACGACCATGAAACGCCCATGTTCAGCCCATTTTATGAAAAAACAACAATTACGCTTTGCATTTTGTATTTATAAGTTCAAATTTCTGTGTGATTTTTGCACATCCAGTGTATTAAAATTATGATTTACGCTGTGCATGTTTAATTTGATTTTGTCCTGTGTAAATTACATACAAATTTTACTTTTTTGTTAACATACGATTTTTGGTGAAGAATTTTGTTACGATTTTTGATGCACCTTAACAATACAATCGGCTAGATTACGAGTCTTGCATTAGCCTTAAAAAGCAGCGTTATGGGGTCCTAACGCTGCTTTTTAATGCCCGCTGGTATTACGAGTCTGGCAGGTACAGGTGTACCGCTCACTTTTTTTCCGCGATTTTAGCATACCGCAAATCCCCTTACGTCAATTGCGTATCCTATCTTTTTAATGGGATTTGCCTAACGCCGGTATTACGATCGCCTGAAAAAGTAAGCTGTACACCCTCTCCTGGCAAGACTCCTACCGCATTTAAAAGTCAGTAGTTAAGAGTTTTATGGGCTAACGCCGGAACATAAAGCTCTTAACTAAAGTGATACAAAAGTACACTAACACCCATAAACTACCTATTAACCCCTAAACCGAGGCCCCCCCCAAATCATTGGAAACACTTAACTAAAATGTTTAACCCCTAATCTGCCGACCAGACATCGTCGCACTCCCGCCTCGCAAACACTAGTTAAATTTTATTAACCCCTAATCTGGCTTCCCTAATATCGCCGACACCTAACTACATTTATTAACCCCTAATCTGCCACCCTCAACGTCGCTGCTACTATATTAAATTTATTAACCCCTAAACCTAAGTCTAACCCTAACCCTAACACCCCCTAACAAATATAATTTAAATAAAATGAAATAAATTTACTACTATTAAATAAATTAATCCTATTTAAAACTAAATACTTACCTATAAAATAAACCCTAAGCTAGCTACAATATAAGTAATAGTTACATTGTAGCTATCTTAGGATTTATTTTTATTTTCAAGGCAACTTTGTATTTATTTTAACTAGGTACAATAGTTATTAAATAGTTATTAACTATTTAATAACTTCCTAGTTAAAATAAGTACAAATTTACCTGTAAAATAATTCCTAACCTAAATTACAATTACACCTAACACTACACTATCATTAAATTAATTAAATAAATTACCTACAATTACCTACAATTAACTACAATTAAATTAAATAAACTAAAGTACAAAAAAACCCCACTAAATCACAGAAAATAAAAAAAGAATTAATTTTTTTTAAAACTAATTACACCTAATCTAATCCCCCTAATAAAATAAAAAAGCCCCCCAAAATAATAAAATTCCCTACCCTATACTAAATTACAAATAGCCCTTAAAAGGGCCTTTTGTGGGGCATTGCCCCAAAGTAATCAGCTCGTTTACCTGTAAAAAAAAATACAATACCCCCCAACATTACAACCCACCACCCACACACCCACCCTACTCTAAAACCCACCCAATCCCCCCTTAAAAAAAAACCTAACACTACCCCCTTGAAGATCACCCTACCTTGAGCCGTCTTCACCCAGCCGGGCACAAGTGGACGTCCAGAGGGGCAGAAGTCTTCATCCGATCCGGCCAGAAGAGGACCTCCAGACCGGCAGAAGTCTTCATCCAGGCGGCATCTTCTATCTTATTCCATCCGGAGCGGGTCCATCTTGAAGACATCCGACGCGGAGCATCCTCTTCCATCCGGCAGTGACTGAAGAATGAAGGTTCCTTTAAGTGACGTCATCCAAGATGGCGTCCCTTCAATTCTGATTCGCTGATAGAATCCTATCAGCCAATCGGAATTAAGGTAGGAAAAATCCTATTGGCTGATGCAATCAGCCAATAGGATTGATCACGCATTCTATTGGCTGTTCCAATCAGCCAATAGAATGCGAGCTCAATCCTATTGGCTGATTGGATCAGCCAATAGGATTGAACTTCAATCCTATTGGCTGATTGCTTCAGGCAATAGGATTTTTCCTACCTTAATTCCGATTGGCTGATAGGATTCTATCAGCCAATCGGAATTGAAGGGACGCCATCTTGGAACCTTCATTCTTCAGTCACCATCAGATGGAAGAGGATGCTCTGCGTCGGATGTCTTCAAGATGGACCCGCGCCGGATGGAAGAAGATAGAAGATGCCGCCTGGATGAAAACTTCTGCCGGTCTGGAGGTCCTCTTCTAGCCAGATCGGATGAAGACTTTTGCCCCTCTGGACGTCCACTTGTGCCCGGCTGGGTGAAGACGGCTCAAGGTAGGGTGATCTTCAAGGGGGTAGTGTTAGGTTTTTTTAAGGGGGGATTGGGTGGGTTTTAGAGTAGGGTTAGGTGTGTGGGTGGTTGGTTGTAATGTTGGGGGGGTATTGTATTTTTTTTTACAGGTAAAAGAGCTGATTACTTTGTGGCAATGCCCCGCAAAAGGCCCTTTTAAGGGCTATTTGTAATTTAGTATAGGGTAGGGAATTTTATTATTTTGGGGGGCTTTTTTATTTTATTAGGGGGATTAGGTGTAATAAGTTTAAAAAAAATGTAATTCTTTTTTTATTTTCTGTAATTTAGAGTTTTGTTTTTTTTTTACTTTAGTTTATTTAATTTAATTGTAGTTAATTGTAGGTAATTGTAGGTAATTTATTTAATTAATTTAATGATAGTGTAGTGTTAGGTGTAATTGTAATTTAGGTTAGGATTTATTTTACAGGTAAATTTGTACTTATTTTAACTAGGAAGTTATTAAATAGTTAATAACTATTTAATAACTATTGTACCTAGTTAAAATAAATACAAAGTTGCCTGTAAAATAAAAATAAATCCTAAGCTAGCTACAATGTAACTATTAGTTATATTGTAGCTAGCTTAGGGTTTATTTTATAGGTAAGTATTTCGTTTTAAATAGGATTAATTTATTTAATTGTAGTAAATTTATCTAGATGTATTTAAATTATATTTAAGTTAGGGGGGGTTAGACTTAGGTTTAGGGGTTAATAAATTTAATATAGTTGCGGGGATGTTGGGGGGGTCAGATTAGGGGTTAATAAATTTAATGTAGGTTTCAGCGATGTTGGGGGCATCAGATTAGGGGTTCATAAGTATAATGTAGGTGGCGGCGGTGTCCGGAGCGGCAGATTAGGGGTTAATAATATAATGTAGGTGGCGACAATGTCGGGGGCGGCAGATTAGGGGTTAATAAATTTAATATAGTTGCGGCGACGTTGGGGGGCAGATTAGGGTTAAATAAATATAATGTAGGGTTCGGCGATGTTGGGGGCATCAGATCAGGGGTTCATAAGTATAATGTAGGTGGCGGCGGTGTCCGGAGCGGCAGATTAGGGGTTAATAATATAATCTAGGTGGCGATGATGTCGGGGGCGGCAGATTAGGGGTTAGGTTTTTTTTCAGCCAGCTCAGCCCCATTATTTCCTATGGGGAAATCGTGCACGAGCAGGTTTTGCCAGCTTACTGCTGACTTAAGCAACTCTGGTATTACAGTGAGATGTGGAGCTAAATTTTGCTCAACGCTCACTTTTCTGAGGCTAACGCCGGCTTGAAGAAAACTTGTAATACCAGCGTTGGCTTAAGTGAGTGGTAAGAAAAAAAGTCTTGTTAGCAACGCACAGCCTTACCGACAAAAACTCGTAATCTAGCCGAATGTTTCCCATCTTATTTTTGTGTGAATGGTTCAAATATTTGTTTTGTATGATCTTTAAAATATGAATTTTGTTGTGCACATTTTATATGAAAATGCAGTATACGCCCCTTAGTGAGACACCCTGTTTTCAGGGTAAAAAATGGCTTTAGATCATTCCACCAGGGAAATAGAAGGACTGGCGAGCATTCTTTAATAATCTCACCAGCCCAGAGAGCTTTCAATCATCGAGCCCCCAGTGTGATAAGGATCATAAAAGCTTAGGGCCTAGATTACGAGTTGTGCGTTAAGGTTAAAAAGCAGCGTTGGCTGGTCCCAACGCTGCTTTTTAATGCCCGCTGGTATTACGAGTCTTGCAGGTACAGGTGTACCGCTCACTTTTTTGGACAGACTCGGAAATACCGCAAATCCACTTACGTCAATTGCGTATCCTATATTTTCAATGGGACTTGCATAGCGCCGGTTACGAGTCTGACCAAAAGTGAGCGGTAGACCCTCTCCTGTCAAGACTGGTACCTCATTTAAAAGTCAGTAGTTAAGAGTTTTATGGTACAAAGCCGTAGCATAAAACTCATAACTAAAGTGCTAAAAAGTACAGTAACACCCATAAACTACCTATTAACCCCTAAACCGAGGCCCCCCCCCCACATCGCAAACACTAAAATAAATATTTTAACCCCTAATCTGCCGAACCGGACAACGCTGCCACTATAATAAATATATTAACCCCTAAATCACTGCACTCCCGCATCACAAACACTACTTAAATATTATTAACCCTAACATCGCCGCTACCTACCTACATTTTATTAACCCTTAATCTGCCGCCCCCAATGTCGCCGCCACTATATTAAATGTATTAACTCCTAAACCTAAGTCTAACCCTAACCTTAACCCCCCCTAACTTAAATATAATTACAATAAATCTAAATAAAATTACTACAATTAACTAAATAATTCCAATTTAAAACTAAATACTTACCTATAAAATAAACCCTAAAATAGCTACAATATTGTACATTGTATCTAGATTAGGTTTTATTTTTATTTTACAGGCAACTTTGTATTTATTTAACTAGGTAGAATAGTTATTAAATAGTTATTAACTATTTAATAACTACCTAGTTAAAATAAAGACAAATTTACCTGTAAAATAAAACCTAACCTAAGTTACAATTACACCTAACACTACACTATAATTAAATAAATTAACTAAATTAAATACAATTAATTACAATTAAATAAAAATTATCTAAAGTACGAAAAAAACACACTAAATTACAGAAAATAATAAAGAAATTACAAGATTTTTAAACTAATTACACCTAATCTAATTGCCCTAACAAAATAAAAAAGCCCCCCCAAAATAAAAAAAAGCCCTACCCTACAGTAAATTACAAACAGCCCTTAAAAGGGCCTTTTGCGGGTCATTGCCCCAAAGTAATCAGCTCTTTTACCTGTAAAAAAATTACAAATCCCCTCCCCAACATTAAAACCCACCACCCACACAACCAACCCTACTCTAAAATCCACCCAATCCCCTCTTAAAAAAAACTAACACTAACCCCCTGAAGATCACCTTACCAGGAGACGTCTTCACCCAACCGGGCCGAAGTCCTCAACGAAGCCGGGAGAAGTCTTCATCCAACCAGGCAGAAGTGGTCCTCCAGACAGGCAAAAGTCTTCATCCAGACGGTATCTTCTAGCTTCATCCATCCGGCTCGGAGCGGGTCCATCTTCAAGACATCCGACGTGAAGCATCCTCTTCTTTCCACGGCCGACGACTGAATGAAGGTTGATATAAATGACGTCATCCAAGATGGCGTCCCTTCAATTCCGATTTGCTGATAGAATTCTATTAGCCAATCGGAATTAAGGTAGAAAAAATCCTATTGGCTGATTTAATCAGCCAATAGGATTGAAGTTCAATCCTACTGGCTGATCCAATCAGCCAATAGGATTGAGCTGGCATTCTATTGGCTGTTCCAATCAGCCAATAGAATGCCAGTTCTATCCTATTGGCTGACTGCATCAGCCAATAGGATTTTTTCTACCTTAATTACGATTGGCTGATAGAATTCTATCAGCCAATCGGAATTGAAGGGACGCCATCTTGGATGATGTCATTTAAAGGAATCTTCATTCAGTCATCGGCCGTGGAAAGAAGAGGATGCTCCATGTCGGATGTCTTGAAGATGGACCCACTCCGCACCGGATGGATGAAGATAGAAGATGCCGTCTGAATGAAGACTTCTGCCTGTCTGGAGAACCACTTCTGCCCAGTTGGATGAAGACTTCTGCCCGTCTGGAGAACCACTTCTGCCCGGTTGGGTGAAGACGTCTCCCGGTAAGGTGATCTTCAGGGGGTTAGTGTTAGGTTTTTTTAAGGGGGTATTGGGTGGGTTTTAAAGTAGGGTTGGTTGTGTGGGTGGTGGGTTGTAATGTTGGGGGGGAATTGTAATTTTTTTTCAGGTAAAAGAGCTGATTACTTTGGGGCAATGCCCCGCAAAAGGCCCTTTTAAGGGCTATTTGTAATTTAGTGTAGGGTAGGGCTTTTTTTTATTTTGGGAGGGCTTTTTTATTTTGTTAGGGGGATTAGATTTGGTGTAATTAGTTTAAAAATCTTGTAATTTCTTTATTATTTTCTGTAATTTAGTGTTTGTTTTTTTGTACTTTAGATAATTTTATTTAATTGTAATTAATTGTATTTAATTTAGGTAATTAATTTAATTGTAGTGTAGTGTTAGGTGTAATTGTAACTTAGGTTAGGTTTTATTTTACAGGTATATTTGTCTTTATTTTAACTAGGTAGTTATTAAATAGTTAATAACTATTTAATAACTATTGTACCTAGTTAAAATAAATACAAACTTGCATGTAAAATAAAAATAAAACCTAAGCTAGATACAATGTAATTATTAGTTATATTGTAGCTAGCTTGGGGTTTATTTTATAGGTAAGTATTTAGTTTTAAATAGGAATAATTTAGTTGATGATAGTAATTTAATTTAGATTTATTTAAAGAATATTTAAGTTAGGGGGGTTAGGGTTATGGTTAGACTAAGGTTTAGGGGTTAATATGTTTATTATAGTGGCGGCGACGTTGGGGACGGGAGATTAGGGGTTAATAAGTGTAGTTAGGTTGCAGCGACATTGGGGGCGGCAGATTAGAGGTTAATAAATATTATGTAGGTGTCGGCAATGTTGGGGGCAGCAGATTAGGGGTTCATAAGTATAATGTAGGTGGCGGTGGTGTCCGGAGCGGCAGATTAGGGGTTAATAATATAATGTAGGTGTTGGCGATGTTGGGGTCGGCAGATTAGGGGTTAATAAGTGTAAGATTAGGGGTGTTTAGACTCGGGGTTCATGTTAGTGTGTTAGGTGTAGACATACATTTTCTTTCCCCATAGGAATTAATGGGGCTGCGTTAGGAGCTTTACGCTGCTTTTTTGCAGTTGTTAGGTTTTTTTTCAGCCGGCTCTCCCCCATTGATTCCTATGGGGAAATCGCGCACAAGCACGTTTTACCAGCTCACCGCTAACATAAGCAGCGCTGGTATTGAGGTGAGATGTGGAGCAAAATTTTGCTCTTCGCTCACTTTTTTGCAGCTAACGCCGGGTTTCTAAAAACCCGTAATACCAGCGCTGTCTGTAAGTGAGCGGTGAGCTTAAACTGCTCGTTAGCACCACACAGCCTCTAACGTAAAACTCGTAATCTAGGCGTTGGTTTTCATTTTGTCAGTTCTGGGCATGAGCAAATTTGACTCCCTATTATCTAGTTTAATTACTAGTGTAAAAGTTTTATGACATCAGGCTAAGATAAACCTTCCTGCAAAGGCCTCCTCCTCCTAGTAGGGCTGTGACAGAAAGCACAAATGTAGTGTAAAAAATAAATAAAAAGGTAAATCCATTTAAATAGATGAATAATATATATTGCAATAATTTAAGACTCAATCCATTGTTCTCAATAACATGTCCATATAAATGGTTTGAGTCTGCAGAAATAGCATACCTCCTAATCTTATCGATCTATCTATCTATCTATCTATCTATCTATCATCTATCTATCTATCTATCTATATCTCTATTCACAAAGGCCTCCTTATCTTATCTCTCAGTCTGTATACAATGGCCAATAGTTGGGGTCTGATAATCTAAAACTCGCCGACATGGAGAGAATTTACGCAAAATCTTTTTTTGGACCTTATATTGTAATATAGGAGTCTCTCCTTCACATCCAGAACCCTGTATAGCAAGATAAACATCTCTCAATCTAAACATCTCTCAATTTAAAATTTGTGTTTTTAAAATTATTTTAGGTACATCACAGTACTGACAAGACTTCATAGATCACCTCGTCGGACCAGACACATTTTAATCATTGGGTCCTTAGAGAAAACAATTGAAAAGAAAATTTGTATTACCTATCCTTACCAACCATCACTGGGAATATGATTGCCGCTTGTTGTCTCTTGTTTACATAGCCTTTCTATAGAAAATACTAAAGTATTTATATTTCTCTTGTTAAGTGTATCCAGTCCACGGATCATCCATTACTTATGGGATATTAACTCCTCCCCAACAGGAAGTGCAAGAGGATTCACCCAGCAGAGCTGCTATATAGCTCCTCCCCTAACTGCCATTACCAGTCATTCTCTTGCACCCAACGAATAGATAGGATGTGTGAGAGGACTGTGGTGATTATACTTAGTTTCATACCTTCAATCAAAAGTTTGTTATTTTATAATAGCACCGGAGTGTGTTATTCCTTCTCTGGTAGAATTTGAAGAAGAATCTACCTGAGTTTTTCTATGATTTTAGCCGGAGTAGTTAAGATCATATTGCTGTTTCTCGGCCATCTGAGGAGAGGTAAACTTCAGATCAGGGGACAGCGGGCAGATTAATCTGCAAAGAGGTATGTAGCAGCTTATTATTTTCTGACAATGGAATTGATGAGAAAATTCTGCCATACCGATATAATGTAAACTCAGCCTTAAATGCAGTAGCAGCAACTGGTATCAGGCTGTCATGTATGTATATTTTACACTTCAGTATTCTGGGGAATGGCACTTCACTGGAATTATACTGTATGCATAAAACTTTAGCCTAATTTGCAGGGACTAGCAACAGGCTTTTTAATAACACTCAATTTATTAATATTAAACGTTTTTTGCTGGCATGTAAAATCGTTTAATTTTCTGAGGTACTGGGTGAAAAAATGTTTTGGGCACTATTTTTTTCCACTTGGCAGTCGTTTTATTTAATTTATGACAGTTTACTGATCTCTCTCACTGTTATGTGTGAGGGGGAGGGACCTTTTTTGGTGCTTTTGCTACGCATCAAAAAATTCAGTCAGAAGTTTATTGTCTTCCCTGCATGATCCGGTTCATCTCTACAGAACTCAGGGGTCTTCAAAACTTGTTTTGAGGGAGGTAATCACTCACAGCAGAGCTGTGAGATTGTAGTTGACTGTGATAAAAAAAAAACGTTTATTTCTGTATTTTTTTTTTTTTTTTTTTTTCTGCTATCAGGGTTAGTTATCCTTTGCTAATGGGAGCAATCCTTTGCTAAAATTGTGTTTTTTACAAAGATTTGATGCTATAACTTTTCAGTTTATTAATTTTCAACTGTCATAACTTTTTCTGTGCTTCTTATAGGCACAGTATGTTTTCATATTATAGTAAATTACTTGAAAAGTATTTCCAAGTTGCTAGTTTATTTGCTAGTGTGTTAAACATGTCTGATTCAGAGGAAGATATCTGTGCTATATGTGCTAAAGCCAAAGTGGAGCCCAATAGAAATTTATGTACTAACTGTATTGATGCTACTTTAAATAAAAGTCAATCTGTACAAATTGAACATATTTCACCAAACAACGAGGGGAGAGTTATGCCGACTAACTCGCCTCACGTGTCAGTACCTGCATCTCCCGCTCGGGAGGTGCGTGATATTGTAGCGCCGAGTACATCTGGGCGGCCATTACAAATCACATTACAGGATATGGCTACTGTTATGACTGAAGTTTTGGCTAAATTACCAGAACTAAGAGGTAAGCGTGATCACTCTGGGGTGAGAACAGAGTGCGCTGATAATATTAGGGCCATGTCAGACACTGCGTCACAATTTGCAGAACATGAGGACGGAGAGCTTCATTCTGCGGGTGACGGTTCTGATCCAAACAAACTGGATTCAGATATTTCAAATTTTAAATTTAAGCTGGAAAACCTCCGTGTATTACTAGGGGAGGTGTTAGCGGCTCTGAATGATTGTAACACAGTTGCAATACCAGAGAAAATGTGTAGGTTGGATAAATATTTTGCGGTACCGGCGAGTACTGACGTTTTTCCTATACCTAAGAGACTTACTGAAATTGTTACTAAGGAGTGGGATAGACCCGGTGTGCCGTTCTCACCCCCTCCGATATTTAGAAAGATGTTTCCAATAGACGCCACCACACGGGACTTATGGCAAACGGTCCCTAAGGTGGAGGGAGCAGTTTCTACTTTAGCTAAGCGTACCACTATCCCGGTGGACTATAGCTGTGCCTTTTCAGATCCAATGGATAAAAAGTTAGAGGGTTACCTTAAGAAAATGTTTGTTCAACAAGGTTTTATATTGCAACCTCTTGCATGCATTGCGCCTGTCACGGCTGCAGCAGCATTTTGGTTTGAGTCTCTGGAAGAGACACTTGAATCAGCTCCATTAGATGAGATTACACACAAGCTTAAAGCCCTTAAGTTAGCTAACTCATTTATTTCAGATGCCGTAGTACATTTAACTAAACTTACGGCTAAGAATTCCGGATTCACCATTCAGGCACGCAGAGCACTGTGGCTAAAATCCTGGTCAGCTGACGTTACTTCTAAATCTAAATTGCTTAATATACCTTTCAAAGGGCAGACCTTATTCGGGCCCGGGTTGAAAGAAATTATCGCTGACATTACAGGAGGTAAAGGCCATGCCCTGCCTCAAGACAGAGCCAAACCTAAGGCTAGACAGTCTAATTTTCGTTCCTTTCGTAATTTCAAAGCAGGAGCAGCATCAACTTCCTCTGCACCAAAACAGGAAGGAGCTGTTGCTCGCTACAGACAAGGCTGGAGACCTAACCAGTCCTGGAACAAGGGCAAGCAGGCCAGGAAACCTGCTGCTGCCCCTAAGACAGCATGAATCGAGGGCCCCCGATCCGGGAACGGATCTAGTGGGGGGCAGACTTTCTCTCTTCGCCCAGGCTTGGGCAAGAGATGTCCAGGATCCCTGGGCGTTAGAGATCATATCTCAGGGATACCTTCTAGACTTCAAATTCTCTCCCCCAAGAGGGAGATTTCATCTGTCAAGGTTGTCAACAAACCAAATAAAGAAAGAGGCGTTTCTACGCTGCGTACAAGATCTTTTATTAATGGGAGTGATCCATCCGGTTCCGTGGTCGGAACAAGGACAAGGGTTTTACTCAAATCTGTTTGTGGTTCCCAAAAAAGAGGGAACTTTCAGGCCAATCTTGGATTTAAAGATCCTAAACAAATTCCTAAGAGTTCCATCGTTCAAAATGGAAACTATTCGGACAATTTTACCCATGATCCAAAAGGGTCAGTACATGACCACAGTGGATTTAAAGGATGCTTACCTTCACATACCGATTCACAAAGATCATTACCGGTATCTAAGGTTTGCCTTTCTAGACAGGCATTACCAGTTTGTAGCTCTTCCATTCGGATTGGCTACGGCTCCGAGAATCTTCACAAAGGTTCTGTGTGCTCTTCTGGCGGTACTAAGACCGCGAGGAATTGCGGTAGCTCCGTACCTAGACGACATTCTGATACAAGCTTCAAGCTTTCAAACTGCCAAGTCTCATACAGAGTTAGTACTGGCATTTCTAAGGTCGCATGGATGGAAGGTGAACGAAAAGAAGAGTTCTCTCTTTCCACTCACAAGAGTTCCCTTCTTGGGGACTCTTATAGATTCTGTAGAAATGAAGATTTACCTGACAGAAGACAGGTTAACAAAGCTTCAAAATGCATGCCGTGTCCTTCATTCCATTCAACACCCGTCAGTAGCTCAATGCATGGAGGTGATCGGCTTAATGGTAGCAGCAATGGACATAGTACCCTTTGCACGTCTACATCTCAGACCGCTGCAATTGTGCATGCTAAGTCAGTGGAATGGGGATTACTCAGACTTGTCCCCTACTCTGAATCTGGATCAAGAGACCAGAAATTCTCTTCTATGGTGGCTTTCTCGGCCACATCTGTCCAGGGGGATGCCATTCAGCAGGCCGGACTGGACAATTGTAACAACAGACGCCAGCCTACTAGGTTGGGGCGCTGTCTGGAATTCTCTGAAGGCTCAGGGACAATGGAATCAGGAGGAGAGTCTCCTACCAATAAACATTCTGGAATTGAGAGCAGTTCTCAATGCCCTTCTGGCTTGGCCCCAGTTAACAACTCGGGGGTTCATCAGGTTTCAGTCGGACAACATCACGACTGTAGCTTACATCAACCATCAGGGAGGGACAAGAAGCTCCCTAGCAATGATGGAAGTATCAAAGATAATTCGCTGGGCAGAGTCTCACTCTTTCCACCTGTCAGCAATCCACATCCCGGGAGTGGAGAACTGGGAGGCGGATTTCTTAAGTCGTCAGACTTTTCATCCGGGGGAGTGGGAACTTCATCCGGAGGTCTTTGCCCAAATACTTCGACGTTGGGGCAAACCAGAGATAGATCTCATGGCGTCTCGACAGAACGCCAAGCTTCCTCGTTACGGGTCCAGATCCAGGGATCCGGGAGCGGTTCTGATAGATGCTTTGACAGCACCTTGGACCTTCGGGATGGCTTATGTGTTTCCACCCTTCCCGATGCTTCCTCGATTGATTGCCAGAATCAAACAGGAGAGAGCATCAGTGATTCTAATAACGCCTGCATGGCCACGCAGGACTTGGTATGCAGATCTAGTGGACATGTCATCCTGTCCACCTTGGTCGCTACCTCTGAAACAGGACCTTCTGATCCAGGGTCCCTTCAAACATCAAAATCTAATTTCTCTGAAGCTGACTGCTTGGAAATTGAACGCTTGATTTTATTAAAACGTGGTTTTTCTGAGTCAGTTATTGATACCTTAATACAGGCTAGGAAGCCTGTTACCAGAAAGATTTACCATAAGATATGGCGCAAATACTTATATTGGTGCGAATCCAAGAGTTACTCATGGAGTAAGGTTAGGATTCCGAGGATATTGTCTTTTCTACAAGAAGGTTTAGAAAAGGGTTTATCCGCTAGTTCCTTAAAGGGACAGATTTCAGCTCTGTCCATTCTTTTACACAAACGTCTGTCAGAAGTTCCGGACGTTCAAGCTTTTTGTCAGGCTTTAGCTAGGATCAAGCCTGTGTTTAAAACTGTTGCTCCACCATGGAGTTTGAACTTAGTTCTTAATGTTTTACAGGGGGTTCCGTTTGAACCCCTTCATTCCATTGATATCAAGTTGTTATCTTGGAAAGTTCTGTTTTTAATGGCGATTTCCTCGGCTCGAAGAGTCTCTGAGTTATCTGCCTTACATTGTGATTCTCCTTATCTGATTTTTCATTCAGACAAGGTAGTTCTGCGTACTAAACCTGGGTTCCTACCTAAGGTGGTCACTAACAGGAATATCAATCAAGAGATTGTGGTTACATCTTTGTGTCCTAATCCTTCTTCGAAAAAGGAACGTCTGCTACACAATCTAGATGTAGTCCGTGCCCTGAAATTTTATCTACAGGCAACTAAGGATTTTCGACAAACGTCTTCCCTGTTTGTCGTTTATTCTGGTCAGAGGAGAGGTCAAAAAGCTTTGGCTACCTCTCTCTCCTTTTGGCTTCGTAGCATAATACGGTTAGCCTATGAGACTGCTGGACAGCAGCCTCCTGAAAGAATTACAGCACATTCTACTAGAGCTGTGGCTTCCACTTGGGCCTTTAAGAATGAGGCTTCTGTTGAACAGATTTGCAAGGCTGCAACTTGGTCTTCTCTTCATACTTTTTCCAAATTTTACAAATTTGACACTTTTGCTTCTTCGGAGGCTGTTTTTGGGAGAAAGGTTCTTCAGGCAGTGGTTCCTTCCGTATAAAGAGCCTGCCTGTCCCTCCCGTCATCCGTGTACTTTAGCTTTGGTATTGGTATCCCATAAGTAATGGATGATCCGTGGACTGGATACACTTAACAAGAGAAAACATAATTTATGCTTACCTGATAAATTTATTTCTCTTGTAGTGTATCCAGTCCACGGCCCGCCCTGTCACTTTAAGGCATGTCATTTTTCCATTAAACTACAGTCACCACTGTACCCTATGGTTTTCCTTTCTCTGCATGTTTTCGGTCGAATGACTGGTAATGGCAGTTAGGGGAGGAGCTATATAGCAGCTCTGCTGGGTGAATCCTCTTGCACTTCCTGTTGGGGAGGAGTTAATATCCCATAAGTAATGGATGATCCGTGGACTGGATACACTACAAGAGAAATAAATTTATCAGGTAAGCATAAATTATGTTTTTCAGTATAGGCGTAGCTTCATCAGTCAAAAGCAGCTAATTGAAATGACAAAATAAAGCTAATGGGACTATTTGTTAACAATTTGATACACTCTATCAAAATGTACAATGCAATGCTCCTTTAAGTGTTTTAAATGCTTCTAAAAATAAGTTATTTGAGCATAATTTTTGCACTTCATTAGCTTTGCGTTCAAGTGTTATCTGCCTTTATTTTTAGTGTGGGACCTCATTTAATGTATTATCCAAGGAAAATGATGTATATATGACATCTGACATGAATAGTGTAGCGCACACTTTACTATCCAAGCTTGCCCTTTGGGCAAGGCAAGAGGGGCACCAGTCTTGGTTCTTGATCTTTGATGGTCCCCACACTCACTGTCATCGCGGTGAGGTATGAGAAAGTGCAATGTACATCCTGTATTTAGTTTATGAAGAAGTGTTTATGGTATTCATGGTTGTTAAGTGTTTATCGTATTCGATCGGATTGCTTTCTGTCCGCCGCCTCAGAGCAGGAAGACAAGTTATGGCATTCGGAGCTTGATAATTCAACCCCTTTGTTTACACTACAAATTGGTTAAAGGGACAGTCAACACTAAAAATTGTTATAGTTTAAAAAGATAGATAATGTCTTTACTACCCATCTCCCAGCTTTGTACAACCAGCATTGTTATATTAATATACTTTATAGCATTTAAGCCTCTAAATTTCTGTCTGTTTCTAAGTCACTAAAGACAGCCTCTTTTTTATTTTCATTTCACAACAGGGGAGTGCTAGTTCATGAAGATCATATAGATAAGATTGTGATCACGCCCATCACCCGTGGCTTGTGGCAGACACAGCACTAATTGGCTAAAATGCAAGTCAATAGATAATAAATAAAAAGTCATGTGATTATGGGGGCTGTCTGCAGAAGCTTAGATACAAGGTAATCACAGAGTTAAAAAGTATATTAATATAACAGCGTTGGTTATGCAAAACTGGAGAATGGGTAATAAAGGGTTATCTATATTTTAAAACAATAACATTTCTGGTGTAGACTGTCCCTTTAACAAATGTTTAAGGGTCACCCCTTTGACAAAAAAGCAGGTTTAATCTCTGATGTATAAAACTTGTTATAACTGCATTAAAAGTAATAAGAAAAGTAACTCACAAAGAAAAAATACTTTGACTCTGAGTGCATCTAGCTTTTCTTTATGAATAATGGATGTTTTTGACTTGTTAACTGTAGGGGCAGAAGAGATTTAGAACTAACTTTTGAAAGTTAGAGGAATTTAAATACTTTAGTACTAACACACCTAAAGTATGTTTGCCTGAACAAAAGTCTTTTAAGTTAAAGTGTAACTGAAATAAATTGATGGATGTTTCTAAAGAATACACAAAGCATACAAAACTAGACAATAAGCACATAGAAAAGACACTTTCAGAATATTAGTAGGTGTGAAGGGCATATTGGTAACAAAGGAAAGGCGAAGCAAAGTTTTACTGGTTTTTGTACAAAAACATTAAAAGCAAATTGTGCTGTGACAATATAAGAATTCAGAAAAGTAACTATAATTAAACACCATGTTCACATGCAGTATGATAGAACAAAAACTACTAAAGTGTGGCATTAACATAGATCGAATGGATTTGTACATTTTTTGTTGGATTAAAAATTAAGCAGCCGGTCAATAGAGGTTGCAATGTAGTGAAATGTCAGTTTTGTTCTTGCCTGTGCAATAGAAAAATCATGTAATTTCATTTAGTGAGTATATGCAGTGGTTGTTTTTATATTCCATTGGTAAGTTATGTTCGGGTATAGTACATATTGATTAAAGGGACAGTAAGCACCTTGAGATTTTTATATAAATTGTTTCGTTATACATAATGAAACACCTTTGCAATATGTTTATATTGTTTATTTTGCCCCCTTTTCATTTGATTTAGCTCTAAAAACAAAATGGATATTTCTATGTCTGAGGGTACTGGGCTGACAGAACTGGTAGACTGACTCATTGATAAAATGACTTGGTATCTATGACTTCTAAACCAAGAATTCCCATGTTGATGTAAATCTATATGGCAGCGTAGCCCCTACACACACAGGCTGCATGCCAGAACCAGATGCAGGCATACTTTTCATGCTGCCTTTTAGCTAAATAAATAAAAGATCTCCTGTACTGATCAAACATTGTGCAGCATGTTGCACAGTTAACATTCTGCGCAGAGTTATCCAGTGTTCCGTGGTGAAGATAAAAAAAACATCATTTTAAGAGTTGGATAATAGGAAAAAGAGGACACAAAAAATAATTTAAGTTTTTTTCCTTTGCATAATAAAGGGACACTCAAGTCAAATTAAACTTTTATGATTCAGATAGAGGGGTAGATTTACCAAGCAGCGGATACTGCTACCTACCACCGTACTTTCCTGTTCACCAAAAATGGAAGTCATAAGACCGCTGCTCCTTAACTCGTCCGCCACCTCTGAGGCGGCGAGCAGCAAACATCCTGATCAGATACGATCGGGATGATTGACACCCCCTGCTATTGGCCGTGAATGTTAGTGCTGCGGAATCTGTTGGCGCTCTACAAATAACCGATAATAATAATAATAGGGGGGGGGGCATTGTACAAGCATTTCACTAGAAATGCTTGTGCAATGATAAATGCCAACAGCGTATGCTGTCTGCATTTATCGATGTGCGGCAGACATGATCCGTTACAGCAGAGTGTCCACCCGCACATTGATAATTCTACCCTGGAGTGTGCAGTTTTAAGGCTTCCATTATCAAAATGTGCACAATCTTTTTATATACACACTTCTTTCTGGGGAACAAGCTCCAACTGAGCATGTGCACAAGCTCACAGGGTATACGTATGCTAGTCTGTGATTGGCTGATGTCTGTCACATGATACAAGGAGTTGGAGAATGTGAGAAAAAATAAATTTGCCAGAAAGAAATCTACTGCTTATTTGAAATTCAGAATAGGTTTTGTTGCCTTGTCTTTTAATTATGCCCTTGTTAATTATGCAATTGTAATGTATTTAGTGGTCCTTTAAATATTTTGTTTGTCTATTAAAGGACCAGTCAACACATTAGATTTGCATAATCAACAAATGCAAGATAACAAGACAATGCAATAGCACTTAGTCTGAACTTCAAATGAGTAGTAGATTTTTATATAACAAATTTCAAAGTTATGTATATTTCCACTCCCCTTGTACCATGTGATAGCAATCAGCCAATCACAAATGCATATACGTATAGTCTGTGAACTCTTGCACATGCTCAGTAGGATCTGGTGACTCAAAAATTGTAAATATAAAAAATTGTGCACATTTTTTTTAATGGAAGTAAATTGGAAAGTTGTTTAAAATGACATGCTGTATCTGAATCATGGAAATTTAATTTAACCTGAGTGTCCCTTTAAAGGGACACTGAACCCAATTTTTTTCTTTCGTGATTCATATAGAGCATGCAATTTTAAGCAACTTTCTAATTTACTCCTAAAATCAATTTTTATTTGTTCTCTTGCTTTCTTTATTTGAAAAAAGAAAGCATCTGCACTATTTTTTTGGTTCAGACCATGGAAAGCACTTGTTTATTGGTAGGTGAATTTACCTACCAATCAGCAAGAACAACACAGTGTGTTCACCAAAAATGGGCCGGCATCTAAACTTACATTCTTGCATTTCAAATAAAGATACCCAGAGAATGAAAATAATTTGATAATAGGAGTAAATTAGAAAGTTGCTTAAAATTGCATGCTCTATCTGAATCACAATAGAAAAAATTGGGTTCAGTGTCCCTTTAAGATATCTATGTAGAAACCAGTGCAAGTGTAACATGCTATATATACAATACATGTCTTGAAATATGAAGTCTCTTTAGGAACCATGTTGGGGGGGGGGGGGGAATCTGGCTATTGACTTTCTTTAAACTTTCTTTTACACACGTTAGAGAAATTTCTGTTTTGATACTAAACGTTATAGCACTCTGTGGATCACCAATTTCAATTAGAATGTCTTTCTTAACCTTAGCAAATTGGTTACTGTAAAACATTTGTGGCAGATGGAAATAACTTTAATGGACTAGGATCCCATAAAATGTACTTTCAGAGCTCTTAAACATGAATTGTAGAGAATACAAATACATTCCATTAAAAAAAGAAACACCCTTTTCCTTCCTGTATACATCTGTTATATAAATTAATGACTGGCATTTCATAGCAGAATAATAGATTTACTCTGTAAAGATTAATTTGGTATAAAATGCATTGTAAGGAAAAAAAATTCTCACATATATTTTAGTACTGGTTGTTGTGCAGTTAGAGAGAAAAACATTTATGGATTTAAATCAAATGAAAATTATTTTTTTTCTTTTATTTTTTTTTCTATTTATGTATTTATTTGTTTTTGCAACAATGTAGCCATATTTTATTTTCCAACAAACATCTAATTTTATTAATATATATAAATATTATAATAGAACAAACACAATCTCAAGTTTGCAATATTTTTACCACTAAAACCCATACTACAAGTGGTGTGTTTAAAAAATGTAAGGCAACCTCGTACTTTCAATGACAAGCGCAAAACTGAAACAAGTCAATGGTTAATTCTTGTACTCAAATGATAATTACTTTCCCCTTGATGTGTTTACAGTGACTTGTTATAGTAGCTGCAAAATGTATAATATATGGGAAGTTGCTCCTTTAGGTATATTTTCCATATGAAATAGCTGCCTCTGCTAATTGAAAACACAACTTAATCAAATTGGCTGAGCTTGCAGGGTGAGCTTATCTCTATATTTGCTTCAAACACTCTTTTTCTCTTGTATACACATCAAGCCCAGTAATTGGAGAGACCTCTAAAAAAAAATACATTTTATTTTCTCTCTGTCCCCCAACCACACTTCATTTTTTCTAAACTTTCTATAGTTTTCTATAACCAGTACTTAAAAGGACATGAAATCCACATTTTCTCTTTCATGATTCAGATAGATCATGTAATTTTAATCAACTTTACAATGGACTTCTTTTAACTAATTTTCTTCTCTCTGTTGGTATCCTTTGTTGAAAAGTATACATAGGTAGGCTCAGGAGCTGGGAGCTTGTGCTGATTGGCGACTGCAAAATAAACCTCTTGTCATTGGCTTACCAATGTGTTCAGCTAACTCCCAGTAGTGCAATGCTGCTCCTTCAACAAAGGATACCAAGAAATTGAAGCAAAATTGATAATAGAAGTAAATATAAAAAGCTGTTTAAAAATGTATACTCTATCTAAATCATAAAAAAACATCTGTGATTCATGTCATTGAATTAATGCATTTGAATGCAATTGATAGAGCAATACAGATTTTTAAGAACGGGATTGGTACAGAACACTACAGATTTTCATAAACTTTATCTGTACAGTGGTAAATAAGGGGCTCATTAGTTTCAATGCTAGAAATGACCCCTTTTTACTAAACTTATTTTACAGTTTGAGCCTGACGTATATTTCAGAATGCACTTTCCTGACAGGAAAAGCCAGGGCCATATTTTTATGCAGGATATTAATATATTGTACGGTTAATCTTGTTTCTAAACCAAAACACGCCAAAAATACAAATAAATGCAAAATTTACAACAAAACACACGTAATACAAAATGTATAATGTATAGATATTACACCTCATACACACATGCACTTTATAACCATAATGCATTTACAAGTTGTGCATTTTCTTTTGAAAGTTAAAAGGTTAATTGCTTTTGTCCTTTCACGCTGTACAACGGTATTGATGTAAACCCCTGTATTGTGAGGGATATCCACCCTGAATGGTTATTGTATTAGTGATTTGTATAAGGTTTCTGGTAACAAAACAATGAGAATAACGATTTACTTTTGTCTCTGATAAGTTGCGCTCCAACGATATTAACACGCTTTCTTTTAACTTGTTATATAAGTGCACAGATGCCCACAATATACTTAAGATAGCAGTTTCCCTCTAGCGCAATTTGCACTAGCTGTTTCGCACAAATTACTGCTCTACTTGTAATTTATAGTTTTATAGTTAAAGGGACATTAAACCCATTTTTTTCTTTCATTATTCAGATAAGGAATACAATTTTAAACAGCATTTAAAATTACTTCTATGGTCTAATTTGCTTCATTCTCTAGATATCCTTTGTTGAAAAAAATAGCATTGCACATGGGTGAGCCAATCACACGTGGCCTCTATGTGCAGCCACCAATCATCAGCTTCTGAGCCTATCTAGAATTTCAAGAGAATGAAGCAAATTAGATAATAGAAGTAAATTCGAAAGTTGTTTAAAATTACATGCTCTATCTAAATCATGAAAGAAAAAAAAAAGGGTTTCATGTCCCTTTAAAAGGAACCGTAAAGTAAAATTAAACTTTCATGATTCAGATAGAGCATGCAATTTTAAACAACTTTTGAAATGACTTCTATTATTACATGTTCTTTGTTCTCTTGGTATTCTTTGTTGAAGAGTAAACCTAAGTAGACTGATATGAGCTTAGGAGCGTGCACATGCCTTTAGCATTCAATGGTTGCAGTGTTTGTATCTAGGTATAACATTGCTATTAACAATCTTGCAAACACTGCTGCCAGATGGCTTAGGACACGTGCACACTACTCAGCTCATCTTGGATTACTCTTTCACAAAGGATAACAAGAGAACTAAGCAAAATTATCTTGCAGTCCTCACCTCCTGTTTCTCAACCTCCTACCCTTCTAGATTGTAAGTTCCCACGGGAATAGGGCCCTCAATCCCTCCTGTATGTGTTTGTAAATTTTGTCCTGTGTTTTACAAGTCTTGTATTGTTTTATTTAAATGAATTGTATCCATGGACAGCGCTGCGGAATATGTTGGCGCTTCATAAATAAAGTATAATAATAAAAATAATAGAAGAAAACTGGAAAGTTGTTTAACACTTAGGGGCATATTTATCAATGTGCGAGCGGACATGATACGAAGTAGCGTATCATGTCCGCCACACATCGATAAATGCCGACACCATACGCTGTCAGCATTTATCATTGCACCAGCAGTTCTTGTGAAGCTATGGAGAAGCGATCTTTATATGAGCATTAACCAAGCTCTAGCTAGTTCTCAGTAGTGCATTTCTACTTCAGAGCATACCCAGGTATGCTTTTTCTACAAAGGATAACAAGACAAGTAAATTTGATAGCAGTGGTATATTAAAAAGCCTCTTAAAATTGTGTGCTCTGTCTGAACCCTGAAAGCTTAATTTTGATTTCTGCGTCTATTTAAAGGGACAGTCTAGTCAAAATGAAACTTCCATGAGTCAGAGAGGGTATGCAATTTTAAACAACTTTACAATTATTTTTTTATCTTCAAAATGACTTTGTTTTCTTGGTATTATTTTTTGAAAGCTAAACCTAGGTAGGGTCATATGCTCATTTTGAAGCCCTTAAAAGCCACCTTTTATCTCAGTGCATTTTAAAAGTTTTCCACAGCTAGACAATGCTAGTGCATATGTGCCATATAAATAACATTGGAGTTATTTATATGTCAGTACTGATTGCCTAAAATGCAAGTCTGTCAAAAGAACTGAAATAAGGGGGCACTCAGCAGAGACTTAGATACAAGGTAATCACAGAGATAAAAAGTGTATTAATGTAACTGTGTTGGTTATGCAAAACTGGGGAAGGGATATTAAAGGGATTATTTTTCTTTTTAAACAATAACATTCTGGAGTAGACTGTCCCTTTAAAAGTCCCAGATTCATCAACAAGCAAACATGGCTAAACCATATCTCAAACAAAAATGGTTTAAAAGAAAATTGTTCTACCATTAACCAGTAAAACATTAATTTATTTTGAAAACTGAGAAATTGTTTAAGTACTTTAGAAAAGAGCAATGAATCTGAGAGTTTTTATTTTAAAAAAAAAAACAATACTGGAGTTGTTTCAAATGTATCTGTGAAATAAAATGAGTTAAATTAGACAGAAGAATGGAAGATAAAATGCTTTCTCTTGGTTGTCAAAATATATGTCTAGAGCTACAAAGAATAAACTGTTTTAGTGTTGTCATATATTTGCGCAAGGTAAATTGCATAAAATGCAAATCTGTGATATATAACTTTAGAAGAAATATGTAATGTGGCATTAAAATGAATCCGGCAGTTGGTATCTTGTCATTTATTTTTAAGACATTGGTTTTAGAAACAAGCTAAGCTACTATTTTTACCCAGTGCTTCCTATTCTTCATGAAATACTTGGTCCGATTCCAATTCGAAGGTGGAGGGAATTTCGCCTGTCAATGAGCCATGGATTTTTTTAATAGCAGAACACCAATAAACATGGCTTATTTAAATTAAAAGTTTTGCTCCGTAAATGTGTTTCCAAAGGAACCACAAAATGCAATTTTATTCTTTAACTCTTTCTTTTTCACACATGTAGTAAATATTTTATTCAGCTATTTATATTGAAAAGAGAATAAAAATAAGTCCGATTTTACAATGTGAAATAATTTAATATAATCCATTCCATCATTATGTGTATTGGTAAATATACTCTTTGTTTTAGATAGGCAGGTATTTAAATAGTCAGGTCATTCCTGAATGGTAATATATATATTTAACTCAGAGGATAGGCTATATGAATTGAGGCTAATATATTACATTTTTCATATGCCATATAGTTAAAGTATTCAGCATCCTTGCTCAAGATTTATTGTTAGTATAATACACAGCTTTTTATCTTATCAAAGACTGAGCTTATGCTGTTTATAGCAAACCTAGAATTATGAATATATATGCAATTGATCTTTAGAGGGTAATGATGCCACTTTCTAATAGCTTTAGTTTAGATGATGCTCAGAAGCTGCCTATTTTTTGATAAGTTGGAAAGTGGCAAGACAGTGGTAGGTAGATAGTTACATAGAGAGAAAAGCCACCCAGTAAATAAATAGTTACATATAAAAAACAGACATGGTAGCAAATAGGCAGGTTATATATATAATTAGACAGACAGACAGACAGATAGATAGACAGACAGATAGATAGATAGATAGATAGATAGATAGATAGATAGATAAATAGATAGATAAGTCAGCAGGTAGGTAGATAGTAACATATATATATATAGTCCAGCAAGCAGGTACATAGCTATGTAGATAGACAGGCAAGCAAGCAGGTCAATAGATAATTATATACATACACACAAGCCATCAGTTTGACAGATAGTTATATAGAGAGACAGACAAGTGAGCAGATAGGGAGAATTTGACACATATAGACGCACAGGTCAGCAGTACTAATACACAGTAGGGAAGGACAGTGTCAGACAACGCAAACCAGGACAGTATTTTTTGTAGCTTTACAGGTGATATCACACTAGTATGTATCTGGTATTCACATTAATCAGTCCCCTGAAAAAAAGGGAAAGCACTGGGCACATATGTGCACTTACTCTTGTTACACCTGCAGCTTATGTGCACATACTCATGTTACACCTGCATCTTATGTGCACTTACTCATGTTACACCTGCAGCTTATGTGCACTTACTCTTGTTACACCTACAGCTTATGTGCACTTACTCATGTGACTTACTCATGTTACACCTGCAGCTTATGTGCACATACTCATGTTACACCTGCATCTTATGTGCACTTACTCTTGTTACACCTACAGCTTATGTGCACTTACTCATGTTACACCTGCAGCTTATGTGCACTTACTCTTGTTACACCTTCAGCTTATGTGCACTTACTCATGTGACTTACTCATGTTACACCTGCAGTTTATGCGCATTTACTCTTGTTACACCTGCAGCTTATGTGCACATACTCATGTTACACCTGCAACTTATGTGCACTTACTCATGTTACACCTACATCTTATGTGCACTTACTCTTGTTACACCTACAGCTTATGTGCACTTACTCTTGTTACACCTACAGCTTATGTGCACTTACTCATGTGACTTACTCATGTTACACCTGCAGTTTATGCGCACTTACTCTTGTTACACCTGCAGCTTATGTGCACATACTCATGTTACACCTGCAACTTATGTGCACTTACTCATGTTACACCTACAGCTTATGTGCACTTACTCATGTTACACCTGCAGCTTATGTGCACTTACTCTTGTTACACCTACAGCTTATGTGCACTTACTCATGTGACTTACTCATGTTACACCTGCAGTTTATGAGCACTTACTCTTGTTACACCTGCAGCTTATGTGCACATACTCATGTTACACCTGCAACTTATGTGCACTTACTCATGTGACTTACTCATGTTACACCTGCAGTGTATGAGCACTTACTCTTGTTACACCTACAGCTTATGTGCACTTACTCATGTTACACATGCAGCTTATGTGCACTTACTCATGTTACACCTGCATCTTATGTGCACTTACTTTTGTTACACCTGCAGCTTATGTGTACATACTCATGTTACACCTGCAACTTATGTGCACTTACTCTTGTTACACCTGCAGCTTATGTGCACTTACTTATGTTACACCTGCAGCTAATGTGCACTTGCTCATGTTACACCTGCAGCTTATGTGCACCTACTCTTGTTACACCTGCAGCTTATGTGCACTTACTCATGTTACACCTGCAGCTAATGTGCACTTACTCATGTTACACCTGCAGCTTATGTGCACTTACTCATGGTACACATGCAGCTTATGTTCACTTACTCATGTTACACCTGCAGCTTATGTACACTTATTCATGTTACACCTGCAGTTTATGTGCACTTTCTCTTGTTACACCTGCAGCTTATGTGCACTTACTCATGTTACACCTGCATCTTATATGCGCTTACTCATGTTACACCTGCAGCTTATGTGCACTTCCTCATGTTACACCTGCAGCTTATGTGCACTTACTCTTGTTACACCTACAGCTTATGTGCACTTACTCATGTTACACCTGCAGCTTATGTGCACTTACTCATGTTACACCTGCAACTTATGTGCACATACTCTTGTTACACTTGCAGCTTATGTGCATTTACTCATGTTACACCTGCAGCTATTGTGCACTTACTCATGTTACACCTTTATCTTATGTGCGCTTACTCATGTTACACCTACAGCTTATGTGCGCTTACTCATGTTACACCTGCAGCTTATGTGCTATTACTCATGTTACACCTGCAGCTTATGTGCACTTACTCATGTTACACCTGCAGCTTATGCGCCATTACTCATGTTACACCTGCAGCTATTGTGCACTTACTCATGTTACACCTTTATCTTATGTGCGCCTACTCATGTTACACCTGCAGCTTATGTGCCATTACTCATGTTACACCTGCAGCTTATGTGCGCTTACTCATGTTACACCGGCAGCTTATGCGCAATTACTCTTGTTACACCTGCAGCTTATGTGTGCTTGCTTATGTTACAACTGCAGCTTATGTGCCCTTTACTCATGTTAGACTTGGAGTTTATGTGCACTTACTCATGTTACACCTGCAGCTTAGATGTGCATACTCGTGTTACACCTGCAGCTTATGTGCCCTTACTCATGTTAAATCTGCAACTTATGTGCACGCCAGCTTATGTGTGCTTAATCATGTTACACCCGCAACGTATGTGCCATTACTCATGTTACACTTGCAGTTTATGTGCACTTACACATGTTATACCTGCAGCTTATGCGCACTTACTCATGCTACAGCTGCAGCTTATGTGCCCTTACTCATGTTACCCCTGCAGTTTATGTGTGCTTGCTCATGTTACACCAGCAGCTTATGTGCACCTACTCTTGTTACACCTGCAGCTTATGTGCACTTACTCATGTTACACCTGCAGCTAATGTTCACTTACTCATGTTACACCTGTAGCTTATGTGCACCTACTCTTGTTATACCTACAGCTTATGTGCCCTTACTCATGTTACACCTGCAGCTTATGTGCACTTACTCATGTTACACATGCAGCTTATGTTCACTTACTCATGTTACACCTGCATCTTATATGCGCTTACTCATGTTACACCTGCAGCTTATGTGCACGTCCTCATGTTACACCTGCAGCTTATGTGCACTTACTCATGTTACCCCTGCAACTTATGTGCAATTACTCTTGTTACACCTGCAGCTTAAGTGCACTTACTCATGCTACACCTGCAACTAATGTGTACTTACTCATGTTACACCTGCAGCTTGTGTGCACTTACTCATGTTACACATGCAGCTTATGTGCACTTACTCATGTTACACCTGCAGCTTATGTACATTTACTCATGTTACACCTGCATCTTATGTGCACTTTCTCTTGTTATACCTGCAGCTTATATACATTTACTCATGTTACACCTGCAGCTTATGTGCCCTTACTCATGTTACACTTGAAGTTTATGTGCACTTACTCATGTTACACCTGCAGCTGATGTGTGCTCACTTGTGTTACTCCTGCAGCTCATGTGCCCTTACTCATGTTACAACTGAGGCTTATGTACACTTACTCATGTTACACCTGCAGCTTATGTGCACTTACTCATGTTACACCTGCAGCTTATGTGCCCTTACTCATGTTACACTTGCAGCTTATGTGCACATACTCATGTTACACCTGCAACTTATGTGCACTTACTCTTGTTACACCTGCAGCTTATGTGCACTTACTTATGTTACACCTGCAGCTAATGTGCACTTGCTCATGTTACACCTGCAGCTTATGTGCACCTACTCTTGTTACACCTGCAGCTTATGTGCACTTACTCATGTTACACCTGCAGCTTATGTACACTTATTCATGTTACACCTGCAGTTTATGTGCGCTTTCTCTTGTTGCACCTGCAGCTTATGTGCACTTACTCATGTTACACCTGCATCTTATATGCGCTTACTCATGTTACACCTGCAGCTTATGTGCACTTCCTCATGTTACACCTGCAGCTTATGTGCACTTACTCTTGTTACACCTACAGCTTATGTGCACTACTCATGTTACACCTGCAGCTTATGTGCACTTACTCATGTTACACCTGCAACTTATGTGCACATACTCTTGTTACACTTGCAGCTTATGTGCATTTACTCATGTTACACCTGCAGCTATTGTGCACTTACTCATGTTACACCTTTATCTTATGTGCGCTTACTCATGTTACACCTGCAGCTTATGTGCCATTACTCATGTTACACCTGCAGCTTATGTGCACTTACTCATGTTACACCTGCAGCTTATGTGCCATTACTCATGTTACACCTGCAGCTATTGTGCACTTACTCATGTTACACCTTTATCTTATGTGCGCTTACTCATGTTACACCTGCAGCTTATGTGCCATTACTCATGTTACACCTGCAGCTTATGTGCGCTTACTCATGTTACACCGGCAGCTTATGCGCAATTACTCTTGTTACACCTGCAGCTTATGTGTGCTTGCTTATGTTACAACTGCAGCTTATGTGCCCTTTACTCATGTTAGACTTGGAGTTTATGTGCACTTACTCATGTTACACCTGCAGCTTAGATGTGCATACTCGTGTTACACCTGCAGCTTATGTGCCCTTACTCATGTTAAATCTGCAACTTATGTGCACGCCAGCTTATGTGTGCTTAATCATGTTACACCCGCAACGTATGTGCCATTACTCATGTTACACTTGCAGTTTATGTGCACTTACACATGTTATACCTGCAGCTTATGCACACTTACTCATGCTACAGCTGCAGCTTATGTGCCCTTACTCATGTTACCCCTGCAGTTTATGTGTGCTTGCTCATGTTACACCTGCAGCTTATGTGCACTTACTCTTGTTACACCTGCAGCTTATGTGCACGTACTCTTGTTATACCTGCAGCTTATGTGCACTTACTCATGTTACACCTGCAACTTATGTGCAATTACTCTTGTTACACCTGCAGCTTAAGTGCACTTACTCATGCTACACCTGCAACTAATGTGTACTTACTCATGTTACACCTGCAGCTTATGTGCACTTACTCATGTTACACATGCAGCTTATGTGCACTTACTCATGTTACACCTGCAGCTTATGTACATTTACTCATGTTACACCTGCATCTTATGTGCACTTTCTCTTGTTATACCTGCAGCTTATATACATTTACTCATGTTACACCTGCAGCTTATGTGCCCTTACTCATGTTACACTTGGAGTTTATGTGCACTTACTCATGTTACACCTGCAGCTGATGTGTGCTCACTTGTGTTACTCCTGCAGCTCATGTGCCCTTACTCATGTTACAACTGAAGCTTATGTGCACTTACTCATGTTACACCTGCAGCTTATGTGCACTTACTCATGTTACACCTGCAGCTTATGTGCCCTTACTCATGTTACACTTGCAGCTTATGTGCACTTACTCATGTTACACCTGCAGCTTATGTGCACTTACTCATGTTACACCTGCAGCTTATGTGCACTTACTCATGGTACACATGCAGCTTATGTTCACTTACTCATGTTACACCTGCAGCTTATGTACACTTATTCATGTTACACCTGCAGTTTATGTGCACTTTCTCTTGTTACACCTGCAGCTTATGTGCACTTACTCATGTTACACCTGCATCTTATATGCGCTTACTCATGTTACACCTGCAGCTTATGTGCACTTCCTCATGTTACACCTGCAGCTTATGTGCACTTACTCTTGTTACACCTACAGCTTATGTGCACTTACTCATGTTACACCTGCAGCTTATGTGCACTTACTCATGTTACACCTGCAACTTATGTGCACATACTCTTGTTACACTTGCAGCTTATGTGCATTTACTCATGTTACACCTGCAGCTATTGTGCACTTACTCATGTTACACCTTTATCTTATGTGCGCTTACTCATGTTACACCTACAGCTTATGTGCGCTTACTCATGTTACACCTGCAGCTTATGTGCTATTACTCATGTTACACCTGCAGCTTATGTGCACTTACTCATGTTACACCTGCAGCTTATGCGCCATTACTCATGTTACACCTGCAGCTATTGTGCACTTACTCATGTTACACCTTTATCTTATGTGCGCCTACTCATGTTACACCTGCAGCTTATGTGCCATTACTCATGTTACACCTGCAGCTTATGTGCGCTTACTCATGTTACACCGGCAGCTTATGCGCAATTACTCTTGTTACACCTGCAGCTTATGTGTGCTTGCTTATGTTACAACTGCAGCTTATGTGCCCTTTACTCATGTTAGACTTGGAGTTTATGTGCACTTACTCATGTTACACCTGCAGCTTAGATGTGCATACTCGTGTTACACCTGCAGCTTATGTGCCCTTACTCATGTTAAATCTGCAACTTATGTGCACGCCAGCTTATGTGTGCTTAATCATGTTACACCCGCAACGTATGTGCCATTACTCATGTTACACTTGCAGTTTATGTGCACTTACACATGTTATACCTGCAGCTTATGCGCACTTACTCATGCTACAGCTGCAGCTTATGTGCCCTTACTCATGTTACCCCTGCAGTTTATGTGTGCTTGCTCATGTTACACCAGCAGCTTATGTGCACCTACTCTTGTTACACCTGCAGCTTATGTGCACTTACTCATGTTACACCTGCAGCTAATGTGCACTTACTCATGTTACACCTGTAGCTTATGTGCACCTACTCTTGTTATACCTACAGCTTATGTGCCCTTACTCATGTTACACCTGCAGCTTATGTGCACTTACTCATGTTACACATGCAGCTTATGTTCACTTACTCATGTTACACCTGCATCTTATATGCGCTTACTCATGTTACACCTGCAGCTTATGTGCACGTCCTCATGTTACACCTGCAGCTTATGTGCACTTACTCATGTTACCCCTGCAACTTATGTGCAATTACTCTTGTTACACCTGCAGCTTAAGTGCACTTACTCATGCTACACCTGCAACTAATGTGTACTTACTCATGTTACACCTGCAGCTTGTGTGCACTTACTCATGTTACACATGCAGCTTATGTGCACTTACTCATGTTACACCTGCAGCTTATGTACATTTACTCATGTTACACCTGCATCTTATGTGCACTTTCTCTTGTTATACCTGCAGCTTATATACATTTACTCATGTTACACCTGCAGCTTATGTGCCCTTACTCATGTTACACTTGAAGTTTATGTGCACTTACTCATGTTACACCTGCAGCTGATGTGTGCTCACTTGTGTTACTCCTGCAGCTCATGTGCCCTTACTCATGTTACAACTGAGGCTTATGTACACTTACTCATGTTACACCTGCAGCTTATGTGCACTTACTCATGTTACACCTGCAGCTTATGTGCCCTTACTCATGTTACACTTGCAGCTTATGTGCACATACTCATGTTACACCTGCAACTTATGTGCACTTACTCTTGTTACACCTGCAGCTTATGTGCACTTACTTATGTTACACCTGCAGCTAATGTGCACTTGCTCATGTTACACCTGCAGCTTATGTGCACCTACTCTTGTTACACCTGCAGCTTATGTGCACTTACTCATGTTACACCTGCAGCTTATGTACACTTATTCATGTTACACCTGCAGTTTATGTGCGCTTTCTCTTGTTGCACCTGCAGCTTATGTGCACTTACTCATGTTACACCTGCATCTTATATGCGCTTACTCATGTTACACCTGCAGCTTATGTGCACTTCCTCATGTTACACCTGCAGCTTATGTGCACTTACTCTTGTTACACCTACAGCTTATGTGCACTACTCATGTTACACCTGCAGCTTATGTGCACTTACTCATGTTACACCTGCAACTTATGTGCACATACTCTTGTTACACTTGCAGCTTATGTGCATTTACTCATGTTACACCTGCAGCTATTGTGCACTTACTCATGTTACACCTTTATCTTATGTGCACTTACTCATGTTACACCTGCAGCTTATGTGCCATTACTCATGTTACACCTGCAGCTTATGTGCACTTACTCATGTTACACCTGCAGCTTATGTGCCATTACTCATGTTACACCTGCAGCTATTGTGCACTTACTCATGTTACACCTTTATCTTATGTGCGCTTACTCATGTTACACCTGCAGCTTATGTGCCATTACTCATGTTACACCTGCAGCTTATGTGCGCTTACTCATGTTACACCGGCAGCTTATGCGCAATTACTCTTGTTACACCTGCAGCTTATGTGTGCTTGCTTATGTTACAACTGCAGCTTATGTGCCCTTTACTCATGTTAGACTTGGAGTTTATGTGCACTTACTCATGTTACACCTGCAGCTTAGATGTGCATACTCGTGTTACACCTGCAGCTTATGTGCCCTTACTCATGTTAAATCTGCAACTTATGTGCACGCCAGCTTATGTGTGCTTAATCATGTTACACCCGCAACGTATGTGCCATTACTCATGTTACACTTGCAGTTTATGTGCACTTACACATGTTATACCTGCAGCTTATGCACACTTACTCATGCTACAGCTGCAGCTTATGTGCCCTTACTCATGTTACCCCTGCAGTTTATGTGTGCTTGCTCATGTTACACCTGCAGCTTATGTGCACTTACTCTTGTTACACCTGCAGCTTATGTGCACGTACTCTTGTTATACCTGCAGCTTATGTGCACTTACTCATGTTACACCTGCAACTTATGTGCAATTACTCTTGTTACACCTGCAGCTTAAGTGCACTTACTCATGCTACACCTGCAACTAATGTGTACTTACTCATGTTACACCTGCAGCTTATGTGCACTTACTCATGTTACACATGCAGCTTATGTGCACTTACTCATGTTACACCTGCAGCTTATGTACATTTACTCATGTTACACCTGCATCTTATGTGCACTTTCTCTTGTTATACCTGCAGCTTATATACATTTACTCATGTTACACCTGCAGCTTATGTGCCCTTACTCATGTTACACTTGGAGTTTATGTGCACTTACTCATGTTACACCTGCAGCTGATGTGTGCTCACTTGTGTTACTCCTGCAGCTCATGTGCCCTTACTCATGTTACAACTGAAGCTTATGTGCACTTACTCATGTTACACCTGCAGCTTATGTGCACTTACTCATGTTACACCTGCAGCTTATGTGCCCTTACTCATGTTACACTTGCAGCTTATGTGCACTTACTCATGTTACACCTGCAGCTTATGTGCACTTACTCATGTTACACCTCAAGCTTCTGTGCGCTCACTCATGTTACACCTGCAGCTTATGTCCAGTTACACATGTTACATCTGCAGCTTATGTACACTTACTCATGTTACACCTGCTGCTTATGTGCGCTCACTCATGTTACACCTGCAGCTTATGTCCACTTACTCATGTTACACCTGCAGCTTATGTTCACTTACTCATGTTACACCTGCAGTTTATGTGCGCTCACTCATGTTACACTTGCAGCTTATGTCAGCTTACTCATGTTACACCTGCAGCTTATATGCTCTTACTCATGTTACACCTGCAGCTTATGTGTGCCAGCCTTATATTATAAGAGTGTTTTTATAACATGTTACTATATTTAAACAGGAGCTTGTTTTAAACTACAATGTTAAGAATGAACTTTAACTATAGCACAGTAACATCATAATAGTAGTATTATTAATTATCATAATAATACTTCTTCCATTATAATTGCAATCTATTTCATTTCACATCATTAGCAGCTGAATTAACAAAAACTCAGTGAAAACCTTGAGGAGACAGATTTTCAAGCCATAAAAGAATTATTTATGAGCAATGCAATGAGAATGAAGAGTATTATTGTATGATTTCATAATTGTGTATTTAGTACTAGATTAGTTATATTCAGAGAAGTGGCTTTAACAGCACATCGCTGTCGTTCTCTGCACATTTATTTGACCCTGATGTTGGGGCAGGCTTGTCATCTCAGAGCCTGCCAGAGCTGATGATTCAGTCACTCATAGGACTGCGCCTGGTACCAACGCTCTTTCCCTTAAAATCAATCCTTTTCAATGGTCTTTCAGCTGTAATTAATGTTCACTGTATAATTAGATTGATTTTTTATGTACTCTGTAAGAGGGAAAAAGAATTTATGGACTAAATGCAGCAGTTCAGATGCTGAGAATGCAAAGCTAAGGAGGGGTAGTTTGTTAAAGTGAAGGGGGGGGTTATGTTGAAAGAAAAGCCCATTTAGTTTTTTTTCATGATTCAAATAGAGCATATGGTTTTTAAACAACTTTCTAAATTACTTCTATTATCAATTTTGCTTCATTCTCTTAATATCCTTCATTGAAGGAGCAGCACTGCTGGGATCTAGCTGAACACGTTGGTAAGCCAATAAAAAGAGGCTTATATGTGCAGCCACCAATCAGCAGCTAGCTTCCAACTCCTGAGCCAACCTGTTTCTGCTATTCAACAAAACATACCAAGAGAACTTTGCAAATTAGATAATACAAGTGATATGGAAAGTTATTTAAAATTGTATGCTTTATCTGAAATTAAAATTTTGGTTATCATGTCCCTTTAAATGTTAGCTGGTCTGTGTTCTTTTTCAATGCAAGTTAATTTACTATTCTAATGACAACAAAAACATGTTAAAAGGGAAAAAGCATCAGAAAGATGGTACAATTTCAAATAACAACTGCATCAGTAAAAGGGTTAAACAGACATACAGGGGTTCTTAACCCCTTAGTGACCAGAGCACTTTTCCATTTGTTGACCGTTTGGGACCAAGGCTATTTTTACATTTCTGCGGTGTTTGTGTTTAACTGTAATTTTCCTCTTACTCATTTACTGTACCCACACATATTATATACCGTTTTTCTCGCCATTAAATGGACTTTCTAAAGATACCATTATTTTCATCATATCTTATAATTTACTATTAAAAAAATTATAAAATATGAGGAAAAAATAAAAAAAAACAATTTTTTCAAACTTTGACCCCCAAAATCTGTTGCACATCCACAAAAAAACACCCATGCTAAATAGTTTCTAAATTTTGTCCTGAGTTTAGAAATACCCAATGTTTACATGTTCTTTGCTTTTTTTGCAAGTTATAGGGCACTAAATAAAAGTAGCACTTTGCTATTTCCAAACCACTTTTTTTCAAAATTAGCGCTAGTTACATTGGGACACTGATATCTGTCAGGAATCCCTGAATATCCTTTAACATGTATATATATATTTTTAGAAGACATCCCAAAGTATTGATCTAGGCCCATTTTGGTATATTTCATGCCATCATTTCACCGCCAAATGCGATCAAATAAAAAAAAAGTTCACTTTTTCACAATTTTTTCACAAACTTTAGGTTTCTCACTGAAATTATTTACAAACAGCTTGTGCAATTATTGCACAAATGGTTTTAAATGCTTCTCTGGGATCCCCTTTGTTCAGAAATAGCAGACATATATGGCTTTTACGTTGCTTTTTGGTAATTAGAAGGCCGCTAAATGCCACTGCGCACCACACGTGTATTAGGCGCAGCAGTGAAGGGGTTAATTAGGGAGCATGTAGGGAGCTTGTAGGGTTAATTTTAGCTTTAGTGTAGTGTAGTAAACAACCCCAAGTATTGATCTAGGCCCATTTTGGTATATTTCATGCCACCATTTCACCGCCAAATGCGATCAAATTAAAAAAAACTTTAAATATTTCACAATTTTAGGTTTCTCACTGAAATTATTTACAAACAGCTTGTGCAATTATGGCACAAATTGTTGTAAATGCTTCTCTGGGATCCCCTTTGTTCAGAAATAGCAGACATATATGGCTTTGGCGTTGCTTTTTGGTAGTTAGAAGGTCGCTAAATGCCGCTGCGCATCACACGTATATTATGTCTAGCAGTGAAGGAGTTAATTAGGTAGCTTGTAGGGAGCTTGCAGGGTTAATTTTAGCTTTAGTGTAGAGATCAGCCTCCCACCTGATACATCCCACCCCCTGATCCCTCCCAAACACCTCACTTCCCTCCCCCACCCCACAATTGTCCCCGCCATCTTAAGTACTGGCAGAAAATCTGCCAGTACTAAAATAAAAGTTTTAGGTTTTTAAAAAAAAATAAAAAAAAATTATTCTGCTGTGTAGGACCCCCCTTAGCCCCCAACCTCCCTCATCCCCCCTCAAACAGCTCTTCAACCCCCCCCCCCCCCCTCTGCCTTTATTGGGCACCATATTGGGTACTGGCAGCTGTCTGCCAGTACCCAGTTTGAAAAATAATAATGTATTTTATTTTTTTTATTTTTTTAAATATTTTATTTATTTCTGTAGTGTAGCTGCCCCCCCCTCAACATCCAACCCCCCACCCTCTCCCTGATGCCTTGATTTCAAAATCCCACCCTCCCCAGTCCTCTCTCCCACCCTCCAGATCTACAGCATATTGATGCTGTTTTGATAGACATCACGTGCACACGTGCGCCCGTGCACGCGCACGCACCCGCACTAGATCCCTCCCCCCTCCTCCACCAATAACTGCCCACCCGCCTCCCTGGATGAGCTCCCACCCACCAACCATAACGGCCATCGGTAGCCGATGCAGAGAGGGCCACAGAGTGGCTCTCTCTGCATCGGATGGCTAAAAACAGTTATTGCAGGATGCCTCAATATTGAGGCATCACTGCAATAACATGAAAGCATCTGGAAGCTATCAGGATCGCTTCCACTGCTTTCAAAGACCAACGACGTATGGGGTACGTCCTTGGTCATTAACTGCATTTTTTTGCAGGACGTACCCCATACGTCGTTGGTCGTTAAGGGGTTAACCGTGGTGCTCCAGAGGTTTTGGAACTACATTTCCCATGATGCTCAGACACATAGGAAATGTAGTTTTAAAACCTTTGGAGCACTAATGTTAAAGGGATACTAAACCCAATTGTTTTATTTCATGTTTCAGATAGAGCATGCAATTTTAAGCAACTTTCTAATTTACTCCCATTATCAGTTTTTCTTCGTTCTCTTGCTATCTTTATTTGAAAAGCACACATGTGAAACATATTTTAGGTTCAGCACCCTGGATAGCACTTGCGTTTTGATGAATATATACATATATATATGTGTGTTTATATGTGTATATACACATATTAACACATAATATTTATGTATACGTATAAGCATATGCATAGATATTTACAAGGAACACGCAGTTCCCCATAGACTGCAATGTAAAGGCACTTTTCAGTGCCGTTTTTTTTTTTTCTAACACCACACACCCAACGCATTTAACCCCATAAAACTGCTTAGTGCAGCTTTTTAATTTTTTTTTTATAGATGCTACTATATTTTTTTTTATTATAGAACCAAACTCTAAAGTTCGGGGCTAATTTGGGCACTTTTGAAAATTAACCAGAGATCTGATCTCTGGTTAATGTTTGGAGCGCTGATTGCTCCTGCGAGCTTGTGGTAGCAGTAGCGGCCCTACTCAACAGAGGGCCCTTGTTAAAGATGTTTTAGGGTCCCCAAAGGCCCTATTTTGAGGATAGATAGACTTGCAAATTGCATTAATACAAAGCTTCCCTGCATTAGGATTGTACACATTCTGCATATGTCTATGTATAGGCTGGCTGCTATGGGCCCCCTCAAGTTCTGTACCATGTGTCAGCCATCAGCCATTCACAAATGCATACACATACCATGTGACAGCCATCAGCCATTCACAAATGCATACACACTTATTCTTGCACATGCTCAGTAGGAGCTGATGACTCAAAAAGTTTAAGTATAAAAATACTGTGCACATTTTGTTAATGTAAGTAAATTGGAAAGTTATTTAAAATGGCATGCTCTATCTGAATAATGAAAGTTTAATTTTGATTGAGTGTCCCTTTAAAAGTGAAAAAAAAATTGAAAAACAGAAAAGATAATGAAATCTATTACATTAATTCAGCATTTCCTTGCAAATATAAATAAATAAAAAAGAGGATACAATGTGGAGACTTTTACAGACGGGAATACACTAAAATGTGAAAACATACAGTTGACCATTTGACAAAAACTGCAATAGACAAAGAAAGAGACAGAAATAGATAAATAGAAACAAATGAGCTTCTTAAACCTTTTTAAAGTTATTTTTCTATATACACCAATATTTTAAAAACTCATAAAATGCCCCCACAGATGGAAAGTATATGTGGAAATTATTGATAAGAAACCTGGAATAAGGATATAACAGTAATCAGTATATTTCTACTGTCATATGGATAGCATGGAAGAAATTTATATTTTTTTAATGTTGTTTGTCGTTTATAATTCTCTGTACTAACAATATCCCTGAAACTGAAACTCACACTTCATTAAGCCCACATCATCTGCAGAAATACAGCTTAGGAATAATGAAAGACGTGAAACCTTTGCATGTGAAATAGTGTGGAATTGTATCATGGTTTTCAAATATTTCTAAACTAATTAATAGAAAATGACACCTAAACCTTTGCACAAAAGGTCTGGAAATACAGGGAACATGTAGGATTTCATTTAATGCAAGTGGGCAGACAGAAGCCTCCTACGTTTTTCTAGTAAACCACAGCCAAGTTCTTACGGAGGGTTAAACTACAGCAATCAGTATGAGTCACTGGTAATATCTCTGGGAAACAAGTGAACAGAAACCCATATATTATTTTAGTCAGAAAACAGCCTTTATGTCATAGATAAAGAGCAGTGGCCTTCCCATCTAGCCCACACTAGGAAAACATTTAATGCAAACAAATAAACATAAAGCAAAATATACTAGGGAGGCTGATGTTAAACTAAAATTGTAGTGTATTGATGTAACTGTATGAAAATATTCTAAGGATTGTAATGATACTGGATTCATTTTACCTCTCCCATTAACGTAATTTTTTTCTTCATTATTCAGAAACAACATACAATTTTAAATAGCTTTCCTCTTCCCTTCTATTATCAAATTAGCTTCATTCCCTTGGTATCCTTTGTTGAAGGAGCAACAATGCACTATTGGGAGCTAGCTGGGCCCATTGGGTGAGCCAATGACAAGAGGCATATATGTGCAGCTAGCTCACAGGATTGCGGTGCTGCTCCTAAACCTACCTTGGAATGCTTTTAAACAAAGGATACTAAGCGAACAAAAGCAAATTACACAATAGAAATACATTGGAAAGTTGGATAAAATTGCTTGTTTAGCTGAATCATGAAACAAAATTTTTAGATTGTATCTCCCTTTAAAGTCAACAAATTTCCTTTACTTTAGGCTACCGTTGAGTTGTCCGATCTAAGGAAAGTGTGGTTCTCCAGTTTGTAATGTTATTTATTTATACTTTTTGTATAGAACAGTAAATCATTCATGGTATGAGAACCCTTTGTATTATGCAGTATAGTTATGACATAGTGTCCATAGTTGAAGAGAAGCAATAGATATAAATAAATATATTCAAATAAGAAAGAGATGTTTATCTATGTGAGGGATGCAGTTATATTGTCTTACAAGCACGATTTTCTTATGCATAGACATGTGATGATAGAGCAAACTTTATTTGGCTTTGACACCAACCTGCTCACCTCGTCACACAGACTAATGGAACTATCTATGACACAGGCTTCCACAGGGTTCAGGTTAATTGTATTCTTACCACGGTTCACTTACACAAACCTCAAAAAGAAAAGATCCACAATAGTGAAATATGACCAATTATGAAAATGATGCACTAAATGGAAAATACTCGTAGACAGAGTTCAAGACTTCAATGTTTTATTTAAGAAACCACATCCATATTCTTTAAAAAAAAATGTTTATCTTTACTTAACATTAAAAGCTTAGCAGAATTAAAAGCTCACAAATTATAAGTAATGCAACATATTTTAGCGATGTACTGCCTTTCTCAAGAGCTAGTCAATACATCATAACTTAGCAATAGCTTTCATTTCAATTAACCAGTAATTATCAGGAAATTCTTGCCTAATGGTAATTTTATTGCTGCCACGTTGCCATGGACACAGTAAGGCCGCAATAATATTGCAGTCAGGGCAGCCATTGCAATGCAGTACCCTCAATATATAAGAGGTAATGGATTGCAAACCCTAGCTCTATCCCTTAATGAATCCTAATTCTTAACCTAACAGTTACCCCATAACCATAAATAAATATAACGCAAACATTAACCCTAACCATAACTCAAAGCCTAGGCCTAACATTAAACCCAGTAGCAACTGGAATCTTACTATGTAGCTGTAAATCTGAACCTTGCTCTAAACCCAATAATAATCCAAAACTTAATCCAAGTCCAAAATCCTAACCCATTCCTAACACTAAACCTAGTAATAATGCTACTTCTAACAATAACCCTTACTCAATCTAAATTCTATCCCTACAAATAAAGTAGCACATTCCAATCTAGTCAATCATGTTATTTAGCTATTTTTTGGTTCCTGATATGCCTTTTTTTAACATCAGAATAATCACAATACAAACAATAGCACCATTTTCTGCTGGAAAAATTCACCCATACAATGCATATACAGTATAGGCCTTGGCAATCACAATACACACAATCACAATTTATCCACTAAATGTTGGTAACAAATTGGACACATCCATTTCAAAAGTCAAAGGGATAGAAAGGTCAAACATGAAATATTCATGGGTGCATTTCAATTTGAAATATAAGCATTTTTGCAATATACTTTAATCAGCAAAAATGCCTCTAGTATAAGTTATTACTGGGGGGTTTTAAGCATACACACATATCCTGTGAGGGAACGAGCACCAGTAATAAAAAAACATACTATAGTGTGTATTGCTTCTGAAGACATAATTTGTGTTATACAAGCGACTGCTGACTCTCTGAGAAGGTGTGGTGTTTAAATACTGGTGCACAGACCCTTACAGCATATGTGTGTATGCAACTGAAAAACATAATTTATGCTTACCTGATAAATTTATTTCTCTTGTAGTGTATCCAGTCCACAGATCATCCATTACTTATGGAATATATTCTCCTTCCCAACAGGAAGCTGCAAGAGTCCACTCACAGCAAAGCTGCTATATAGCTCCTCCCCTAACTGCCATATTCAGTCATTCGACCGAAAACATGCAGAGAAAGGAAAAACCATAGGGTGCAGTGGTGACTGTAGTTCAAATGAAAAAATTACCTGCCTTAAAGTGACAGGGCGGGCCGTGGACTGGATACACTACAAGAGAAATAAATTTATCAGGTAAGCATAAATTATGTTTTCTCTTGTTAAGTGTATCCAGTCCACAGATCATCCATTACTTATGGAATACCAATACCAAAGCTAAAGTACACGGATGATGGGAGGGACAAGGCAGGTACTTAAACGGAAGTTACCACTGCCTGTAAAAAACCCTTTCTCCCAAAAATAGCCTCCGAAGAAGCAAGGTATCAAATTTGTTAAATTTGAAAAGTATGAAGCGCAGACCAAGACTCCGTCTTGTAAATCTGTTCAACAGAAGCCACATTTAAAAAAGGCCCAAGTGAAAACCACAGCTCTAGTAGAATGAGCTGTAATCCCTTCAGGAGGCTGCTGTCCAGCAGTCTCATAAGCTAAATGAATTATGCTTTTTAACCAAAAAGACAGAGAGGCTGCTGAAGTCTTTTGACCTCTCCTCTGTCCAGAATAGACAACAAACAAGGTGAACGTTTGATGAAAACTGTAGTAGCTTGTAAGTAAAACTTTAAAGCACAAACCACGTCCAATATTGTGTAATAGACGTTCCTTCTTTGAGGAAGGATTAGGATACAAGCATGGAACAACTATCTCTTGAGTGATGTACTTGTTAGATACCACCTTAGGAAAAAACCCAGGTTGGTACGCAGGACTACCTTATCCGTACGAAGGACCAGATAAGGAGAATCACATTGTAACACAGATAACTTGGAGACTCTACGAGTCGGGGAATTAGCTACCCAAAAGGAACTTTCCAAGATAAAGATTGATATCTATGGAACAAAAAAGGTTCAAACGGAACTTCTTGAAGAACCTTAAGAATCAGGTTTAAGCTCCATGGCGGAGCAACAGTTTTAAACACAGGCTTGGATCTAACCAAAGCCTGACCAAATGCCTGAACGTCTAGAATACCTGCCAGACGCTTGTGCAAAAAAATAGACAGAGTAAAAATCTGTCCCCTTTTAAGGAATTAGCTGACAACCCTTTTCTCAAAAACATCTTGGATAAAAGATAATATCCTGGGAATCCAGACTTTACTCCATGAGTAACCCTTGGATTCATAACAATCAGATATTTACACCATATCTATGTTCAATTTTCCTAGAGACAGTCTTTCATGTCTGTATTAAGGTATCAATGACTGACTCGGAGAAGCCATGCTTTGATAACATCAAGCGTTCAGTCTCCAGGCAGTCCATCTCAGATTGATTCTATTTAGATGGTTGAAAGGACCCTGAGGTAGAGGGACCTGTCTCAGAAGCAGAGACCGTGATGGAAAGGATGACATGTCCACCAGATCTGCATACCAGGTCCTGCGTGGCTACGCAGGCGCTGTCAAAAACACCAAAGCCCTCTCCTGCTTGGTCTTGACCTCCGGAGGAAATCCCACTCCCCCGGAAGAAAAGTCTGACGACTTAGAAAATCCACCTCCCAGTTCTCAACACCTGGGATATGGATAGCTGATAGACAAGAGTGAGTCTCTGCCCAGTGAATTATTGTAAGACTTCTAACATCGCTATGGAACTTCTGTTCCCCCTTGATGGCTGATGTAAGCCACAGTCGTGTATATTGTCCGACTGAGTATGATGTACCTCAGAGTTGCTAACTGAGGCCAAGTCTGAAGAGCATGGAATATCACTCCCAGTTCCAGAATATTTATTAGAAGGAGGGTCTCCTCTTAAGTCCACTATCCCTGAGCCTTCAGGGAGTTCCAGACTGCATCCCAACCTAAAAGGCTGGCATCTATTGTAACAATTGTCCCATCTGACCTGTGGAAGGTCATACCCTTGGACAGATGGACCCGACATAGTCACCAGAGAAGAGAATCTCTGGTCTCTTGGTCCAGGTTTAACAGGGGGACAAATCTGTGTAATCCCCGTTCCTCTGACTGAGCATGCATAGTTGCAGCGGTCTGAAATGTAGACGTGCAAACGGTACTATGTCCCTTGCCGCTACCATTAAGCCGATTTCATTCATGTACTGAGCCACCGAAGGGCGCGGATGGGATGAAAAAACACGGCAGAAATTTAGAAACTTTGACAACCTGGACTCCGTCAGGTAAATTTTCATTTCTACAGAATCTATCAGAGTCCCTAGGAGGGAAACCCTTGAGATTGGGGATAGAGAACTCTTTCCTTGTTCACTTTCCACCCATGTGATCTCAGAAATGCCAGTACTACGTCCGTATGAGACTGGGCAATTTGGATGTTTGACGCCTGTATCAGGATGTCGTCTAAATAAGGGGCCACTTCTATGCCCCGCGGTCTAAGGACCGCCAAAGCGACCCCAGAACCTCCATAAAGATTCTTGGGGCTGTAGATATCCCAAAGGAAAGAGCTACAAACTGGTAATGCCTGTCTAGAAAGGCAAACCTGAAAAACGATGGTGATCTTTATGCATCACAATGTGAGGATAAGCATCCTTCAAATCCATTGCAGTCCTCTATTGACTCTCCTGGATCATAGTTAAGATGGTACGAATAGTTTCCATCTTAAATGACGGAATTCTGAGGAATTTGTTTAAGATCTTTAGATCCAAAATAGGTCTGAAGGTTCCCTCTCCTTGGGAACCACAAACAGATTTGAGTAAAAACTCTGTCCCTGTTCCTCTCTTGGAACTGGATGGATCTCGTACACAATGTAAGAATGCCTCCTTCTTTATCTGGTTTGCAGATAATTGTGAAAGGCGAAATCTCCCCTTTTTTTGGGGGGGAATCTTTGAAATCCAGAAGATATCTCTGGGATATAAATTCCAATGCCTAGGGATCCTGGGCATCTCTTGCCCACGCCTGGGCAAAGAATGAAAGTCTGCCCCCTATAGGATCCGTTACCGGATAGGGGTCCGTTCCTTCATGCTGCCTTAGAGGCAGCAGCAGGCTCCTTGGCCTGCTTATCTTTGTTCCAGGTCCGATTGTCTCCAGACCGCCTTGGACTGAGCAAAAATTCCCTCTTGTTTTGCCTTAGAGGAAGAGGATGCCACACCTGCCCTGAAGTTTTTAAAAGGTACGAAAATTAGACTTTTTTTTTTTTTGCCCTTGATTTAGACCTATCCTGAGGAAGGGCATGACCTTTTCCTCCAGTGATATAAGCAATAATCTCCTTCAAACCAGGCCCGAATAGGGTCTGCCCCTTGAAGGGAAGTTAAGTAGCTTATTTATTAAAGTCACGACAGCTGACCATGATATAAGCCATAGCGCTCTGCGCGCCAGTATAGTAAAAAACAGAATTCTTAGCCGTTAGTCTAGTCAAATGAACAAGGCATCAGAAAACAAAGGAATTGGCTAGCATAAGCTTGTCAAATATATTCATCCAATGGAGTCGCTTAACTGTAAAGCCTCATCAAGAGACTCAACCCAGAACGCCGCAGCAGCAGTGACAGAAGCAATGTATGCAAGGGGCTGCAGGATAAAACCCTGTTGAATAAACATTTTTTATCCATTGGATCTAAAAAGCACAACTGTCCTCGTCAGAGGTAGTGGTACGCTTAGCTAGAGTAGAAACTCTTCTCTCCACCTTAGGAACTGTCTGCCAGAAGTCCCGTGTGGTGGTAACTATTAGAAAACATTCTTCTAAAAAATAGGAGGGGAAGAGAACGGCACACCTGGTCTATCCCATTCCTTATTAAAAAATTTTTAGTAAACCTCTTTAGGTATTGGAAAAACATCAGTACACACCGGCACTGCATATTATTTATCCAGTCTACACAATTTCTCTGGCCCTGCGATTGTACACATTCATTCAGAGCAGCCAAAGCCTCCCTGAGCAACAAGTGGAGGTTCTCAAGCATAAATTTTAAATGTAGAAATATCAGAATCAGGTTAAATCATCTTCCCTGAGTCAAAAAAAATCACCCACAGACTAAGCATATTGTGAGGTAGTATCATACATGGTTCTTAAAGCGTCTGTATGCTCTGTATCTACCCCCAGAGCTAACTGCTTTCCTTTAATTTCAGGTAGTCTGACTAATACTGCTGCCAGAATATTATTCACCACCTTTGCCATGTCTTGTAAAATAAACGCTATGGGCGCCCTTGATGTACTTGGCGCCATTTGAGCGTGAGTCCCTGAAGCGGGAGTCGAAGGGTCTGACATGTGGGGAGAGGTAGTCGGCATAACTTTCCCCTAGACAGAATCCCCTGGTAAAAGAAACGCTATGGGTGCCCTTGATGTACTTGGCGCCATTTGAGCGTGAGTCCCTAAAGCGGGAGTCAAAAGGTCTGACACGTGGGGAGAGTTAGTCGGCATAACTACCCCCACGACAGAATCCTCTGGTGATAATGTTTTTAAAGACAAAAAATGATCTTTATTGTTTAACATGAAATCAGTACATCTGGTACACATTCTAAGATGGGGTTCCACCATGGCTTTAAAACATAATGAACACAGAGCTTCCTCTATGTCAGACATGTTAGAACAGACTAATAATGAGACTAGTAAGCTTGGAAAACACTTTAAATCAAGTTAACAAGCAAATATATAAAACGTTACTGTGCCTTTAAGAGAAACAAATTTTGTCAAAATTTGAAAAACAGTGAAAAAAAGGCAGTAAAACAAACGAAATTTTTACAGTACATGTAATAAGGTAACAGAGCATTGCACCCACTTGCAAATGGATGATTAACCCCTTAATGCAAAAAATAGATAAAAAAAAAAAAAAAGACATAGACGTTTTTAAAAACAGACACAACAAACTGCCACAGCCAACAGTGGGAAGCTTCAGTTAACTGTTTCTATGCAAAATTTAAGCCAGCCATGTGGAAAAAACTTAGGCCCCAATAAGTTTTATCACCAAACATATGTTAAAAAACGATTAAACATGCCAGAAAACGTTTTAAAACACATTTTTACAAGAGTATGTATCTCTATTAATAAGCCTGATACCAGTCGCTATCGCTGCATTTAAGGCTTTACTTACATTACTTCGGTATCAGCAGTATTTTCTTAGTCAATTCCATTCCTAGAAAAATATTTTACTGCACATACCTTATCTGCAGGAAAACCTGCACGCCATTCCCCCTCTGAAGTACCTCACTCCTCAGAATGTGTGAGAACAGCAAATGGATCTTAGTTACGTCTGCTAAGATCATAGAAAAACGCAGGCAGATTCTTCTTCCAAATACTGCCTGAGATAAACAGTACACTCCGGTGCCATTTAAAAATAACAAACTTTTGATTGAAGAATAAACTAAGTAGAAAGCACCACAGACTCTCACGACCTCCTATCTATGTTGAGGCTTGCAAGAGAATGACTGAATATGGCAGTTAGGGGAGGAACTATATAGCAGCTTTGCTGTGGGTGGACTCTTGCAGCTTCCTGTTGGGAAGGAGAATATATTCCATAAGTAATGGATGATCCGTGGACTGGATACACTTAACAAGAGAAAACAGTATTAAAGGGACACTGAAGCCAAAAAAATTCTTTTGTGATTCAGATAGAGCATGCAATTTTAAGCAACTTTCTAATTTACTCCTATTATCAATTTTTCTTCGTTCTCTTGCTATCTTTATATGAAAAAGAAGGCATCTAAGCTTTTTTCTTCGTTCAGCACTCTGGACAGCAGTTTTCGATTGGTGGATGAATTTATCCACCAATCAGCAAGGACAACCTAGGTTGTTCACCAAAAATGGGCCGGCATCTAAACTTACATTCTTGCATTTCAAATAAAGATACCAAGAGAATAAAGAACATTTGATAATAGGAGTAAATTAGAAAGTTGCTTAAAATGTCATGCTCTATCTGAATCATGAAAGAAAAAATTTGGGTTCAGTGTCCCTTTAACTTTTACTAGAAGCGTTTTTGCTATTGAAAGTATATGGCAAAAATGCTTCTATTTCAAATTTAAATTCACCCAATCACAATTTATTTTTGTATTTTCTATCCCTTTAGTAAGTGTCCAACACCCACAGATCAACTGAAAACATACGGTGGATAAATTATAATGGTATTGGTCAATGATCTGTGCATGTTTGGACCTGAGAAACAAAATGGCACTACCTATCCCAACAACAATTGAGATGCACTAAATAACAAACAATAATGAATCATCACCAGAAAATATATCTACAAGATATCAGTTACAACATGCAGAGAGAGGAGGAGACTGTCAGGTAGGGTTGCCACCTCAGCCATGTTTTCCTGGACTCTTATGAGTTACGCATGCTCCAGGGTGTGCAGGGAGGAACATGTATTGTGTTTCTGGACAGCACTATTAATATTCCTCCCTGCACACCCTGCAGCATGTGTAACTTATAAGTGTTCTGTATTTTAAGGGACGGGTGGCAACCCTACTGTCAGGAGGGAAGAGAATGCTGGCCCAGCAGAATTAGGATGAGTGACTTGGTCAGTTGGTGAGAGTAGTTGGGCAGCATGGAAAGCAGATGTAACGTTTGTGTATCAATACGTTTTTTTGGTGATTAACAGCTATTATTTGTCGTTAACGGTAAAGTTGTGGGGAAAAGGAGATTGAATATCCCGGGAGTTATCAAGCTCAGATGTGTTTGACTTGCTATTGAATATTTAAAAAAAAAACAAAAAAAAAACAGTTTTTTCAATATTAAACAAGAATTTGAAAAGATTAAAAACAAGGCCAAAATGTGTAATGAACATTGTGCACAATTAGATAGTAGTACAAAAACGTCTGAATAACAATACTAATTGAAACTTCAGTAGCCACAGAGGCAGTTACTTTTCATCTTAAAGTGATAGTAAATTCTAGCATTTATGAAACGCTAGGATTTACCAGTGCAGTAAATAAAGGGGGCTTTTAGTCATGAAATATAAAATACTTCATGCTGAAAGTTCCTTTATTTGTCTACAGCGTTCACTGCGCTGAGCATCTCAGGCCGCCCAAGTCAGAACGCTATTTTATCTCTAAGGTGATTTTAGCTAATAGCGTGCTAGCTATCCGGCATAATGCCAGCTGGGGTGCACAGCTATTGGCTAAAAGGTGTAAACGTCACCTCATTGAAAAAATAGGGTTCTGCTGCAGGCGGCCTGTGGCGCTCAGTTTGGCAATCACTACAGGCAAATAAAGAAACTTTCAGCATGAAGTCCCCTTTATTCGTTGCACTGGTAAATCCTAGCGTTTCACAAATACTAGGATTTACTATCACTTTAAAGTGGTCCTATTCACCCTATTCACCAACTTTAACCTCAAAGAGAATAAAACATATTCATAGAGTGATGCTGCTTAAAAAATGGAAAAAAAGTGGCATATACCAAAGTACTGTAATACTCACATAACACAGACCTGCTATAGATAATCTCTGTATGTAGAAACCTCTCAGGCAAACTGGAACTTCTTCAACAAATGTTTTATTCCATACTTTTGTTTCTATTGTTAATCAGTATCTTGCTATGGATATTTTTTTATTTTCTTTAAGTTTAAAGTCAGTGAATAGGACCACTTGAAAATAAAGAGAAACTGTCTATGTAGATGCTGAATACCTTTACATTTCTATTAGCACTGATTTTTTTGAAATGTCTTTAGTACCGTGATTGAGCACATTAATTTAATTACACATTTTATTTGTGTATTTGTATTATTGTTTTGTGGTACTTCACTGAACTATACGTTTATTTATTTGATTCACTGAATTCTATCTCTAGTAACAACCCTAACTATAACCCTAGCCCTATCAATTACTATCACTAACCCTGACTAAAGACCAAACTCTATACCTTGCCCTAATCCAAGCCTAATCAAAACTCAAGTCACAATCCTAACCCTAACCATAACCCTATAACTAAGGCACCAATATTTAACCTTAGCCATACTCAAAAGCCTCTCTCTAATCCTAATCAAAATGTTGACAGCAATATTCTTACCCTAGGATGCCAGGGGTAGTGAGATATTAATATAGTCAACCAGATTCACAATTAACCATTTGGCTTTGACCTTTCTCACATTAAAGGCTGTGCAAAATTATCATCGCTAACACTTTTAAAACAGGATTTAGGAAGCACTGAGAGCTTTTTTTAAATTGTGTTCTACTTCTTCAGATTGCATAATGTTTATATCTGAACCAACACGATTGGGGGACATTAAGCAAATGGTAAAGTCAAAATGAAACTTTCAGAATTCTGATACAGGATGAAGATTTTAGCAATTTTCTAATTAACTTTTATTAACTGCTTCATTCTCTTGGTATCTTTTCTTGAAGAGTAAGCAGAGTGGGAGCTAGTTGGTGATTGGTGGCTGCACATATATGACTCTTTGCTCGCTAGATATGTTCAGATAACTCCCAGTAGTACATTGAAGCACCCAAGCCTTCTCATCAAAAAGATTACCAAGAGAATAAAGCAAATTTTTTAATAAGTAAAATGGAAACTATTTAAAATTACAAGCTCTGTCTGAATCGTGAAAGTTTAATTTTGACTTTTCTGTTCCTCTAAACATAAACTTTAAGGTTCATGATATTCAAACGTTAACACTTTGCTTTAAATAACAAAAACGCTAAATGTGTAGGTGTTACTTTGTATTGTGCTTGAGCGCAACATTTAACTCAATTAAAAGTATAGGGCTAGCTAAAATTTGTGAGCTAGGGTAAGATTTACTGGTAAACCTTTTTTCACCATGCACTTGTAATACAAGATTGTGCGCTATTCTTAGCACAGCGACAAATTAAGGGTAACACATTCGATTGTGCTCCACTTCTAATCTTGGCCTTTATTGGCTGCTATCGATTGTGCTCCACTTCTAATCTTGGCCTTTATTGGCTGTTCACTAAAGGCTACTCAGTTCAAAAGTCACGTATTACAACTCACACCATCCAAATTGGTTCAAATCCCATTTGCTGGCAAAAAAATGTACTTGCCCGTAGATGTAGAGGAAGTTGGCTATCCACAAAGCACTGACTTGAAATAAACTTGTGAAAACCAATAGGATTCATACCTCAAGTCAATACTTTTAAATTGCATGCTCTTGATATATCAACTTGCCATATTTGGACATTGATAATTCCCTCAAGCTTTCCTTGACCACTATTTATCAACCAGTAAGACAGATTTTTGAGTCCTTGTTGTGTAGGCACAATTCTTTTTTTTTTTTTTTTTGGTATATTATCTTTATTACATTGTTTGATAGAATATCAGAAATAAAAAGAAATAAAGCATAATAGAAAAATACTACTGAAATAAAAGCAAATACTTAGTAAGTAAGGATGTCCTTGAACATTTTATAGACATCAAGGAGAGCACCATTGTACTACGGCAATCAATTATTGGTAGTTAAATTCTATGGGGTAGATTTATTAAGCAGCAGATGCTGCTTTCTATGCCCCTCGTTTCAGGCTCACCTGAAACATAAGTTAAGAAGCAGCGGTTGTAAGACTGCTGCTCCTTAACTTCTCTGCCACTTTTTTAGGTGGCGTACTGCAATCATCCAGATCCAATATAATTGGGATGATTGACACCCCCTGCTAGCGGATGGTTGGCCGCGAGTGTGCAGGGGGCGGCTTTGCACAAGAATTTCACAAGAAATGCTTGTGCAATGTAAAATGCCGACAGCGCATGCTGTCGGCATTTAGTGAGGTCGAGCGGACATGATTTGCTACAGTGAATCATGTCCGCTCGACCCTTAATAAAACCACCCCTATACCTATAGGTGATTGCCTAGATGTATTACTCAGATGTATTACTAAGAGTATGTAGTGGGAAGGAAAGAAAAGAAAGATAATAGGAAAGAAATTAGATTCAATAGTTGGAACCAGAACCATATATCTAGATTGTTAAATACCTATGATTTATACTTGTCCCAAAAGTCTTGGGAAGCAGCGGTACCCCTGAATCAGGAGACAAGAAGTACGTTCAGCGTAGGTGGTCTTTATATGACTCAACATCACTCACTGGGCCACACTCCGTTTATAATATAACATTTAGAGGTATATCTATGTTTTAGAATTTAGCTATTGGGTCCAGAAAAACTCCATATCTAAGAAAAAATCTTGTTTTTCCTTCAAATTGTAGTGAGCCCTTTCTAAGCTAAGAGTATAAGAAACCATGTTCTCCCCTTCTGGGAGTGTAGGCTCAATTCTTATACCTTCTAGCACCTTTCAAATGATTTTACACATGTGCTTGTAATACAGTAAGGTGGGGCAATACATTTTCCCTTGTGAAATTATAAATCTGGGACGTAGACACTGCCTCACTTTCCCTAAGTGCAGGCAGATAGCTAAGAACAGTATCTACGTATGTATGCATTGGGTACTTGTAAAGCACAGCTAATCACCAGTAAGGGTCTCAAGGCGCTGCTCATTCCCCTCAGTGCTTGATAAATGTTAAGTGGCCATCTTGAACAACGCCATCTGACTTTTTTCCAACTTAATTTAAAAAAAGTGTTGTTTGTAAAGTTGGATCCTTGTCAAAGGACTTTAAAGACTTTAAAATATCTTGATAGTGTTTTTTTGTTGGTTGGTTTTAATCGAATATTACATTTAGTACCGTGAAATGTGACATAAGCAAAAATAAAATTGTGAAATGTGTGTTTACCTATTTAAATGTAAAAAAAACACATTTGCCTGTCCCTACTCATTAGCATGGCTGGTTAATCTTGAAACAAATATAAACTCACAAATAAAAATACAATTGGAGTGGGGAGGAACGTTTCTGACAGTTGAAGCATACATATCTATTAGGGATTTTCGTAGCCAGATTGATTCTTGTAAAAGATCCCCACTCTAAGATCTGTGCAAATCCAGATCTTAGAGTGGGGATCTTTTACAGGTATCAATCCGGCTACGAAAATATCCGAAGAGAACGAGCGGCTTCTTACTTCCGCATTCAGATTCTCACAAAGGATCCGAAAAGCACATACCTAATATCAATATGACTAAAATTTACAGTATTCAAAATATATTTATATTTAAAAAGTCTGATAGTTTGCCACAACCTATTTTCATACATCTTTTATGCTTCACCTTTTCTTTCATTATTCTGCATACATAATATGACCCAACATCATTTTCTATCTCATACTACAGCGTTGTCTCTTTAATCTTCTCTATACATGTACTCATTAAAATAAAAATTTAAAAGGGCTAATATTAATAAAAGTATAATGAATGTAAAGTGCAGCTTTTAACAATCTTGTACAGGATAGGGTTGCAGGAAGACTATATCATTTATATGCTGCTCAAAAAGTAATTTCTAAGGTACTTTGTCTATACTCTTATTAGTACAACAATTCTATGTATCATCCATTTGTAATTATCTCTTATCTTTTGGGGGAAAAAATTAATTAAGAAAACTGTATATTTTTCCAGATTCAAAATAATCTAGATGGTAGGTTTACATTTAAAACATGTTTACTTCACATATTTTTAAAATTGTGGAATTCATTTTAACTCTTTAAATGCAAATAGTGACTATGTTTATAGCAGATGATAACATGATTAAGGGATAACACCCGAAATGTTGTTGTTCTATGTTTGCTTGGAGTAGATGTAAATAAATATTCATCTTTTATTCTGGAGTGCTGCCATCTGCCTATTTTTTCTATGTTTATAGCAGTCCCAGCCTTTTTTTATATGTAAAAAATATACCTTGGGCCGATTTATTATATAGCTGGAGGACATGATTTGTTGTAGCGAATCATGTCTGCCCGACATCGATAAATGCCGACAGCGGCCACTAGCAGGGGGTGTCAATCCCCCCGATCATATCAGAGGTGGCAGACAGGTTAAGGAGCATCCTACACTGCTTAGTTAGTGGATTTGGCATCACTTTTACCCCCAGCACAGGTTAGTCAAACGACTTTTGCTATTGCTCAGTTATGTAGATCTCATCATCCAGCCTTTGTCCCACATGTTTATCATTCTTTAAGAATTATCAGTGATTAGCCAGTCATAACTGCTGTCTGGCACCCATGGCAGCAAAGCAGGACATAATACAAAGGGGAGAGAACTGTGATTTATTTTTCATTCAAAGCTAAATTCTGTGTTATAGCATCACTAAACCAAGTAGGCAAAAAAGCACATAGGATGTCACTTAAACTTAAAGGACCACTAAAAACAGTATACCATAATCTATTAATTTATAATAAAAATATATATCTAAATACTATGGAGACAGAATTCCTGAATTTAGGCAACAACTGGAAAGTTGGGAATTTGCTGAGATATTTTGGACGGGATGTATAGCAGCTATTAAAATGGCTTTTCTACCTAAATGTATCTATATGTTTCAATGTATAGCACTCTCTGTACCAAGAGATATACTTAATATAATTCAAGGTATGCTTTCTAATTATATATGGAGGGGGAAGAAACCGTGTACCTCTAAGCTTACTCTACAAAGGCCAATTGGTGTGGGAGGCTTGGCCCTTACGAATGTTCTTATATACCATGATGCGGTGCGTCTCTTTCACTTATTAGATTGGGGAATTTGTGTTTATTTTATAGATTGCAAGAGGTGGAGCAGGCTTTAGTCCCACCAAGTTTCAGTCCTCCTGATCTACCTTGGATTTAACCCTATTGCTGCTCAGATTTAGGACCCATCCAATAATGGTAGCCACTTTGAGAGATTTCTCCACATCCTTCTTCTACACATGACCTTCCGAGTATTCTAAGATCACTGTCTGAGAGCCATGTTTCTTTATGGTCAGAGAGTGACATTTTATATGTTAGAGATCTCTATGAAAAAATGTGTGGACCGACTTCTCTGTCTTGCAGAGAAAATACTCTGCTCCAGCCTTTCTCCACTTTGAATATCTCTGTCTGGGGAGTTTTTTTACGATCTCAGGGTTTTCTTTAGGGAGGAAATTAGGGATACTACTAATTCAGAAAAGAGATGTCTGAGTTGTACTCCCTTTAGTGGATCTTAATCTTTTCATTATTTAGTCCTTTTCGGCTTGTTCAGGACAATCCAATTTTTGTCAATATACAGTCTGGGAAAGAGACCTTTATTTTAAAGCGGATGCCTACAGGTGGTTTGAGAAACTAATATTTGTCCTAAAAGATTGTTCCACCTTGCGTGAAATTTACTATAAATTAACTGCGCAATGGCATTTGGTCCCTGCCACTCTGCATCACATTTTTAGGAGATCCTTTCCCCTGTGGTGAAAGGAATGTGTTCAGATAAGAACAGCATCCCACAAATAATGGGAATGCCCTAAACTTCAGATTCTGTGAACTGACATGTTTGCAGTATGTTGCAACCTCCAAATAAACGTACCAAAGACACCTGAGATGGGTCTCCACCACTTGTCGCTTTTTTAGAGTTTTAGCTATTATGACTTTTATCAAAACTATGGAGCAGTATTTATACAGAGTCCGAAGAAAGGTTGATATTTATTTTTTCAAATACGGGCACCGTGGATTGAACTTTTTCTGATTGAATTGATTTCAATTAGAAAAGTGGACCAATCATTTAGCCATTCTGAGGATCAGTTTATATTAAACTATCTTATTCTCCCTTTTTTTCTAGGCATTTCATTAATTTTCTTCAGTTAAGACTGTATGCCCTGCTAGATTGCCTATAGGGGTTCTTTATGATGAAAATTAGATCAGATATAATGATATGCATAAGGTATAGACATTTTCTCTCATTTCTTATATTCCTAAATCAAATATATTTCCTCTTGAAGTATTTCCATTTTACTGAGACTATATTACTCTTTATTGTGTTTTTACTTCATACAGGCCCATATGAGGCCAGTGTTTTGTTAATTTCTACATTATACTGTTTAATTATACCCCAGTCCAATAGTGACCATATAATCTGATAGGAGGACTTAATTTAAAATGGAGGTCTCTGTTTTATTTGTCACAATTTTCAATGGACTTGTTGATACTTTTGCATTAATATTGTCATTTTGTGCTATATACTGTCCTTAACAAGTTGATTTGATTGTGTCTTGACTATGGTTTACTGTAATCATTTGGTAAAACTTCAATAAAAGGTTAAATAAAATAAAAATAAAAAACAATGCCAAAGCACTTAGCTGGAATTTCAAAAAGAGTAGTAGGTTTTTTTTCCTGACAAATTTCAAAGTTGGTTATATTTTCCTTTCCCAATTCATCATGTTACATTAATTAGCCAATCACAAATTCATATACATATATTATATGGATTCTTGCACATGCTCAGTAGGAGCTGGTGCCTCCGAAAGTGTGCATATAAAAAGAAAGTGTACTTGAACACAATAGAAATGAATTTGAAGTTGTTTGATATTCTGCCCTGTATCTAAATGATGAATGTTTAAATTTTGAGTTTACTATGCCTTTAATAAAACTGTTTCTAAATATCCCTATGGTGTGATCATATACCATCAGATTATACCAGCTAGGAAAGTTGGTCTCCATGTGGGAGGTTTCCTAAATTTTAAATTTGGAATTGACCCCATACGAGGCACGCTATATCCTAAATAAAATAAAACAACCACAACCTGCTTATCATGACTCCACCCAAAGACCTCCCAATCTCAGCCTTTGGGGCCTATGTATCAAAGGTCTTACGGAACTGATCTGACAGTGCGGATCAGGTCCGCAAGACCTCGCTGAATGCAGAAAGCAATACGCTCTCCGTATTTAGCATTGCACCAGCAGCTCACAAGAGCTGCTGGTGCAACGCAGCCCCCTGCAGACTCGCGGCCAATGGGCCGCCAGCAGGGATGTGTCAATCAACCTGATCGCACTCGATCAGATTGGATTGTGGCGATTCCTGTCCACCTGCTCAGAGCAGGCAGACAGGGTTATGGAGCAAGGGTCTTTAGACCGCTGCTTAATAACTGCTGTTTCTGGCGAGTCTGAAGACTCACCAGAAACACGGGCCCACAATCTCCATACAGAGCTTGAAAAATGGGCCTCTAAGCCTTCCAGTTCCAGAAAATCTTTGGTAGTATACCCACTAATGATACCCCCTGCAATTGACCTTTGTGGGATCAACCAGCCTCTTCTTCCACTTCTATATGCTTTCTTATTTTGTGATTTTAATGTGTATGAATAAATCATTCCTATGATGGACTAACTGTTATTGTCATTCCTGGAATATAGTAAAGCATTACAATACAACTGATTCACAAAGTCACATGATAATAACACAAATATCTTAGGTGAGATAATCAGTGTATGAAAACATAGTTTAGATGAGATTCCGCTCAAGAAGCTTGCAATCAAATACATTTCTCCTTGAACGATTACAGTTAGTTGCAACAATTCCTTTACAGAATAAAAGAGCTCTCTACAACATTAATCTTATTGCTAAATTTAGAACTCAAATGCCTTTTTGATATTGTGCTAGTTTAATATGTTCTGGGGGAATGTATGTAATCACAATCACCCGCTGAATACAAGAAGCAATGTGAATCTGTATCTTAATGAAAGCCCAGAGCAGCTAGTACAATGGGACTTAGTCATAAATATTTATCTGTACTGTAGCTCCTTTAGTATCATTCAGTACATAGGGTTTGGCTTTTGTATGATTAGATGTAAATGCAGAGATCATAATGCACATCTCATCATTTGCCATCAAATGGGAACCTCTTGTTACTCAAATCTACACACCTTCTAATAATCTCAAAGATCACAAAATGACAGCTTGGAGAGGAGGGGGGAGGTTGTTATCAGAAGATACACTTCCTGATGTCGTTTTGCTATTTTTAACCCTGGCTAGCATTGACTCCCGGGACATGAAGATGACTTGAAATATTCTGTAGAAATTGTATAAATCACCTGTCAGATGTTCTCAAACATTCCAGTCTCAAAGAACATTCCATTGTTAATATTTGTATAGCGAATCACTGTGCATCCATCTATAAACAACTGCACAAAGCATTAAACTAAAAAAAATAAATATATCTCTTGTGAATAAATGAAGACAATGATGTTGATTTGTTTTACCCCAAAAATAAATCTTAAGTTAAAGCTGTTTAAATGTATATTGATAAAAAAGGAATGTATGCTTGTGTAAGATGGTAATAATAGTAATAATAATTAATAATTATCTTTTTTCTGTTTAAAAGGCTAAATGTCATTTTTCATTAGAGTTTATTTTAAAGGGACAGTATACACCAATTTTCATATAACATGTAATAGGCACTACTATGAAGAAGAATATGCATAGATACTGATCTAAAAATCCTTTTCAAAACTTACTTAGAAGCTCAGGGTTTAGCACTGTTGATTAGGTTAGGCTGGGACACCCAGTGAAAGGAACCGAGAAAGCAGGAAAAGCAGAAATCCCCCCCTCCATATGAAAAGACCCATGACACAAACAGGAGACAGCAGGAATCATCTATATCTGATACTTTGGGGCTTGGTTAGGTGTCTGAAAATCAGCACAATGTTATTTAAAACTAAAAGAGATGGGCTATATAAATGGATTATCTGCAAAACATGTATGCAAAGAAAAGTCTAGTGTACAATGTCCCTTAATTAATGCAGAAGCTGAAAGCATTTTTTTTTTCATAAAAAGTGCAACACAAGTACAAAGGCTCATGATTCTAAGTTGAAGGCTAATAGGTTCTGGAGTAATATGTCGAGTTGCTTCATTACAGAACAGATGGTTGTTATGTATTCCGTTGGCTTCACAAAGTGGGAGAAATAGGTACTAAAATGTTAATTTTCATTTGATCTTTCTAAGGGGCCGATTTATCATCGGTCTGTCGGACATGATCCGCTCAGCGGATTATGTCCGTCAGAAATCAAAGAATGCCAACAGCATACGCTGTCGGCATTTATCATTGCACAAGCAGTTCTTGTGAACTGCTTGTGCAATGCCGGCCCTGCAGTTTTGCGGCTGCTAGCAGGGGGTGTCAGTCAGCCCCATCGTATGAGATCGGGTGGATTGATGTCCACAGCCTCAGAGCAGGTGGACCAGTTAAGGAGCAACACTCTTAAGACCTCTGCTTCATAACTGCTGTTTCCGGCGAACCTGAAGGCTCGCACGGAAACAGGGGCATCAGGGGCCGTTCGGCCCTTGATAAATCGGCCCCTATGTATGGGTCTTTATGTATACAATTAGGAGATAAGGTGAACTGTGTATATATAAAGATAGATATATATATATATATAAAGAGAGATAAGATAATTAAAGGGACAGTCAAGTCCAAAAAAATCATGATTCAAATAGGGCATGTAATTTTAAACAACTTTCCAATTTACTTTTATCACCAATTTTGCTTTGTTCTCTTGGTATTCTTAGTTGAAAGCTAAACCTAGGAGGTTCATATGCTAATTTATTAGACCTTGAAGGCCGCCTCTAATCTAAATGAATGTTGACAGTTTTTCACCACTAGAGGGTGTTAGTTCATGTGTTTCATATAGATAACATTGAGTTTATGCACGTGAATTTACCATGGAGTGAGCACTGATTGGCTAAAATGCAAGTCTGTCAAAAGAACTGAAATAAGGGGGCAGTCTGCAGAGGCTTAGATACAAGCTAATTACAGAGGTAAAAAGTATATTATTATAACTGTGTTGGTTATGCAAAACTGTGGAATTAAGGGATTATCTATCTTTTAAAACAACAAAAATTCTGGTGTTGACTGTCCCTTTAAGTACAGCCCATTTGAATGGATTGTAGTTTAAGTTAGCAGATCCAGCTCTTTCATATAAAACTAAAAGAGTAATCTCCCATACATTTGTAACTTTGCAATTGCTATAACAAGACAGTGGAAACACGAGGGAAAAACAATTTTTTAGTACACCGTCCATTTTTTTTTCTTTTAGGGAGGACAAATCCAAAATCAATCAGCAATCTTAGGAAGGTACACGATTTGGTGCTGGCATCATATGAAATTTACGATCTTGGAGTGTAAGCCTGAGGAAAAGGATGCTGCAGTTTTGCAGTTGTCCTTCTTACTTAAAGGGATATAAAACCCATTTTTTTTATTTAATAATTCAGATAGAGCATGCAATTTTAAGCAACTTTCTAATTTACTCCTTTTATCAATTTTTCTTTGTTCTCTTGATATCTTTATTTGGAAAAGCAGGATTGGAATCTTAGGAGCCATCCCATTTTTGTTTCAGCACCCTGGGTAGCCCTTGCTGATTGGTGGCTACATTTTGCCACCAATCGGAAAGTGCTACCCAGGTGAGCCACCAATCATGAACATCATGAAAGAAACAATTTGGGTTTAATATCCCTTTAAAAGGATATGAAACCCCAATTTCTTTTGTGATTCAGACAGAGCATATCATTTTTAAAAAAAAGTTTCCAATTTGCTTCTGTTATCAAATATGCTTTGTTCCCAGACACGTGCACTCTCCTGAGCTGACATCCCTGCTTGTCAACAAAATATATTGAAAGAACAAAGCAAATTTGATAATTGAAGTAAATTAGAAAGTTGTTCAAACTGTATGCTCTTTCTGAATCATGAAAGAAAAAATGGTGGTTTTGTGTTCCTTTAATTAAACAATATTTTTTCCATCCAATAGTTTCTAAGCATCGTTATTTATTATCAAATTGTTGCATTATTTACAGGTCTGCAAAACTATCAATTCTTGAGTCTCGCAAGAGAATATCCTACAATCTTCCTTCCTCACATAGGTGGAAAATTCCTTCATATGGCAATTAAGGATAATCAGATTATAGCAACGCGAACATTTACTTTAGAGATTATTGAATTACTTCATGTGACTTTTAAAGAAAGTCAGTTGGAGTGCACATTAAAAACATCCACAGCTGCCATTAAAGATTTCAGGCACCGGAGTTGGAGCCAGTGACCTCTGATAAATGCCTTTCCATGATGAAATTACCTGTTTCACACCCAGTCTAGCAAGTGACTCACAAATCACTCCTGAGCTGAATACATGGAGTGAAAATGCTCAGCGTGAAGTCTCCATTGCTATGTTGTAAACCTAATGTACCAAGGCACAATGCATCAGTGTTATGTTTTGTTTCTGGTATTTTTCCTCTCATAATTTAGAAAAGTTCATTTGAAAACCGCGTGTTGAGCTAGCAAGCAAGCAATACTTATTTGGTGTTAGAGCATAATATTTAAAGTGTATGCAAATGAAACTAATTTCTTAAAGGACTATAAAATTACAATACATTTGCATTATTAAAAAGCACATAATAAAAAGACAATACAAGAGCCCTTACTCTGAATTTCAGATGAGCAGTATATTTTCATTTCTGGGAAATTAAAAAAAGAAACAATTTCCCTGCCCCTGTATCATATGACAGCCATCAGCCAATCAGAAATGCATATATTTATGAACTCTTGCACATGCTCAGTAGGAGCTGGTGCCCAGAAAAAGACTGTGCGTAATTTGATGATGGAAGTAAATTGGAAGGTGTTCTTTAAAATTGCATATTTTATCTAAATTATGAAAATGTAATAATGACTTAAGTCACTTTAATGAGAAGAAATAAAACTCACTGATTAGAAAGAATTTAAGGACAATTTTTCCTTTTTTAATTATAAAAAGTAATCATTTTGTTATAAATTCATTAAAGGGACACTGAACTCAAATTTTGTCTTTTCTAATTCAGATAGAGCATGCCATTTTAAGCAACTATTCTAATTTATTCCTATTAGCAAATGTTCTTCATTCTCTTGGTATCTTTATTTGAAAAGCAAGAATGTAAGTTTTTGGTGAACAACCTGGGTTGTTCTTGCTAATTGGTGGATAAATTCATCCACCAATAAACAAGTGCTGTCCAGGGCTCTGGACTTTATTTTTCAAATAAAGATAGCAAGAGAACAAAGAAAAATTGATAATAGGAGTAAATTAGAAAGTTGCTTAAAATTGCATGTTTTTTCTGAATCACAAAAGAAAAAAATTGGGTTCAGTATCCCTTTAAGGTACATAAAAATGCCAAAGAGTATAAAGACATTAAATTCAAAGGTTTTCCTTGTCACATTATGAAAATTATTTTATATATATATAGTACCGTTTGTATCTTTCTTGAAAAAGGATGTTCCTGTATGGAATTAAACTTATCTCAATCTACCAATAGAGCTTTGAGACTTGAGTAAAAGTTGAGCGCCATCCTATATTTTGCAGCTATTTTCAAAAAACATTTAAATGTTTTCACAAAATATACAGGTATCTTTAACCTGTTTAATTGTTGATGTTTAATAAGTATTATAAAACATTTTTGTTTAATGACCCTTCACATTAAAAGCAACAAACAAACAATTTGATCTCTGAGCAGTCGTCCATCTCCCCTGGTATAGCTATGATATACTGTATCTCACATTCAAACTGATGGATTTATCTCTCAACTGACTTACAGTAACTTGCCATGAATCTTAATTAACAATATGATTTTTTTATTTTTATATATAGACTTTGATGTTTTTGAGTACATTAAACATCGTCACTTATAATGCACGTGATCTACATCAATCTATATCTATCTATCTATCTATCTATCTATCTATCCCTATCTCTTTATCTATCTATCTATCCTTATCTCTTTATCTATCATCTATCTATCTATCTATCTATCTATCTATCTATCTATCTATCTATCTATCTATCCCTATCTCTTTATCTATCTATCTATCTATCTATCATCTATCTATCTATCTATCTATCTATCTATCCTTATCTCTTTATCTATCTATCTATCTATCTATCTATCCTTATCTCTTTATCTATCTATCTATCTATCTATCTATCTATTATCTCTCGCTTGAGAGGTGACTTGATTACTTTGAATATATTCAAGGCCCATATACAGAGATTACAGAAACTCTGTTTATTCCAAGAAAATTGTTTTTGACAAGAGGTCACAATTTAAGGTTGGAGGAAAGGAGATTTTATCTCCTGCAATGGAAAAAATGTTTTCACCGTGAGAGCAATAAAATTATGGAACAAATTATCAAAAGAGGTAGTGAATGCCAATACCGTAGATACATTTAAAAATTATTTGGATACGTTTCTGGCTAGAAACAAAATTAATGGATATGAATGCTTCTATTAAATGGGTCACCTTTTAGTGGGATTAATTTAATATCAACTGGAGCTTTTTTGTAAGAATATTAGATTTGTATAGGTTGAACTCGATGGACGTCAGTCTTTTTTCCACCTCATCTACTATGTTACTATGTATGTATGTATGTATCTATCTATCTATTTATCTATCATCTATCAATATACAGTGGATTCAGAAAGTATTCAGATCCCTCCCCCCCCCCCCCCCCTTCCCCACACACACACTCATGTTTTGTTATGTTGTATCAATCACCAAATCCCGGTTTGCAAAGCTTGTTGCATCATACCCAAAAAGACTAGGGGCGCGATCCGATATAGATCGCAGTTTGCGGCGCCCGCAGTTTCAGCTCGCAACTCGAGCCATCCAATATGCGGCGCCGTCACTTGCTAAAGTGGCGCAAGTCTCACAAACCAGCGATGTCCAGAAATCTGCGTAAGTACAGATTTTTGGAGTCGCCAGTGACTTGCGCCACGTTAGAAACTGCCGGCGCCTATAAAACCTGACTAAAGTCTATATCACCCGCACTGTCTAACACGCCTCCTAAACATAGCCCGACACGTCTAACCCTCTATCCGCTATCCCCTCTCACTAGCCTAACAATAAAAAAAGCTATTAACCCCTAAACCGCCGCTCCCGTACCCAGCCGCAACCTAATAAAGTTATTAACCCCTAAACCGTCGCTCCCGTACACCGCCGCCAGCTATTTTAAATCTATAACCCCCTAAAGTGAGCCCCTAACACCGCCGCCATCTCTATTAAAATTATTAACCCCTAATGTAAGCCCCTTACACCGCCGCCATCTATATTAAAATAATTAACCCCTAATGTAAGCCCCTAACACCGCCGCCATCTCTATTAAAATTATTAACCCCTAATCTAATCCCCCTATACCGCCGCCAGCTATATTAATATTATTAACCCCTAATGTAAGCCCCTTACACCGCCGCCATCTCTATTAAAATGATTAACCCCTAATTTAATCTACCTACCCCGTCGCCAGCTATGTTATCTATATTAACACTAAGTATATTATAGTTAATATAGGTATTACATTATATATATTAACTATATTAACCCTAATTATATTAGGGTTAATATAGTTAATATAGTTACTATAGTATTTATATTAACTATATTAACTCTATCTAACCCTAACACCCCTAACTAAATTTATATTAAATTAATCTAATTAATTTATAAACTAAAATATTCCTATTTAAATCTAAATACTTACCTATAAAATAAACCCTAAGATAGCTACAATATAATTAATAATTACATTGTAGCTATGTTAGGGTTAATATTTATTTTACAGGTAAATTGTTAATTATTTTAACTAGGTATAATAGCTATTAAATAGTTATTAACTATTTAATATCTACCTAGTTAAAATAATTACCCAATTACCTGTAAAATAAATCCTAACCTAAGTTACAAATACACCTACACTATCAATAAATTAAATAAACTACAAACATCTATCTAAAAATACAATTAAATTAACTAAACTAAATTACAAAAACAAACAAACACTAAATTACAAAAAATAAAAAAAAGATTACAAGATTTTTAAGCTAATTACACCTATTCTAAGCCCCCTAATAAAATAATAAAGCCCCCCAAAATAAAAAAATTCCCTGCCCTATTCTAAATTAAAAAAAGTTCAAAGCTCTTTACCTTACCAGCCCTTAAAAGGGCCTTTTGTGGGGCATGCCCCAAAGAATTCAGCTCTTTTGCATTTAAAAACATATACAATACCCCCCCCCATTACAACCCACCACCCACATACCCCTATTCTAAACCCACCCAAACCCCCCTTAAAAAAGCCTAACACTACCCCCCTGAAGATCTCCCTACCTTGTCTTCACCACACCGGGCCGAACTCCTCATCCGATCCGGGCGATGTCTTGCTCCAAGCGGCAAAGAAGAATTCTTCCTCCGGCGATGTCTTCCTCCAAGCGGCAAAGAAGAATTTTTTCTCCGGCGACGTCTTCCTCCAAGCGGCAGCAAAGTCTTCATCCTTCCAGCGGCATCTTCAATCTTCTTTCTTCGCTCCGCCGCCACGGAGCATCCATCCCGGCCGACGACTGAACGACGAATGAGGTACCTTTAAATGACGTCATCCAAGATGGCGTCCGCCGAATTCCGATTGGCTGATAGGATTCTATCAGCCAATCGGAATTAAGTTAGAAAAATCTGATTGGCTGATTGAATCAGCCAATCAGATTCAAGTTCAATCCGATTGGCTGATCCAATCAGCCAATCAGATTGAGCTCGCATTCTATTGGCTGATCGGAACAACCAATAGAATGCGAGCTCAATCTGATTGGCTGATTGGATCAGCCAATCGGATTGAACTTGAATCTGATTGGCTGATTCAATCAGCCAATCAGATTTTTCTAACTTAATTCCGATTGGCTGATCCTATCAGCCAATCGGAATTCGGCGGACGCCATCTTGGATGACGTCATTTAAAGGTACCTCATTCGTCGTTCAGTCGTCGGCCGGGATGGCTGCTCCGCGGCGGCGGAGCGAAGAAAGAAGATTGAAGATGCCGCCGGAAGGATGAAGACTTTGCAGCCGCTTGGAGGAAGACGTCGCCGGAGGAAGAATTCTTCTTTGCCGCTTGGAGGAAGACATCGCCGGAGGAAGAATTCTTCTTTGCCGCTTGGAGGAAGACATCGCCGGAGGAAGAATTCTTCTTTGCCGCTTGGAGCAAGACATCGCCCGGATCGGATGAGGAGTTCGGCCCGGTGTGGTGAAGACAAGGTAGGGAGATCTTCAGGGGGGTAGTGTTAGGCTTTTTTAAGGGGGGTTTGGGTGGGTTTAGAATAGGGGTATGTGGGTGGTGGGTTGTAATGGGGGGGGGTATTGTATATGTTTTTAAATGCAAAAGAGCTGAATTCTTTGGGGCATGCCCCACAAAAGGCCCTTTTAAGGGCTGGTAAGGTAAAGAGCTTTGAACTTTTTTTAATTTAGAATAGGGCAGGGAATTTTTTTTATTTTGGGGGCTTTATTATTTTATTAGGGGGCTTAGAATAGGTGTAATTAGCTTAAAAATCTTGTAATCTTTTTTTATTTTTTGTAATTTAGTGTTTGTTTTTTTTTTAATTTAGTTTAGTTAATTTAATTGTATTTTTAGATAGATGTTTGTAGTTTATTTAATTTATTGATAGTGTAGGTGTATTTGTAACTTAGGTTAGGATTTATTTTACAGGTAATTGGGTAATTATTTTAACTAGGTAGATATTAAATAGTTAATAACTATTTAATAGCTATTATACCTAGTTAAAATAATTAACAATTTACCTGTTAAATAAATATTAACCCTAACATAGCTACAATGTAATTATTAATTATATTGTAGCTATCTTAGGGTTTATTTTATAGGTACGTATTTAGATTTAAATAGGAATATTTTAGTTTATAAATGAATTAGATTAATTTAATATAAATTTAGTTAGGGGTGTTAGGGTTAGATAGAGTTAATATAGTTAATATAAATACTATAGTAACTATATTAACCCTAATATAATTAGGGTTAATATAATTAATATATATAATGTAATACCTAAGGGGTTCACATTAGGGGATAGATAAGGTAGATGGCGGCGGTTTTAGGGGCTCACAGTAGGGGGTCAGTTTATGTAGATGGCGGCGGGGTCCGGGAGCGGCGGTTTAGGGGTTAATAACTTTATTAGGGATTTCGGGGGGGGGGATCGCGGTTGACAGGTAGATAGACATTGCGCATGCGTTAGGTGTTAGGTTTATTTTCTAGCTAGTTTAGGGAGTTACGGGGCTCCAATAGTCAGCGTAAGGCTTCTTACGGCTGCTTTTTGTGGCAAGGTGAAAATGGAGTAAGTTTTCTCCGTTTTCGCCACGTAAGTCCTTACGCTGCATATTGGATACCAAACTGCGCTGGTTTGGTATACCTGCCTATAGCCAAAAAAACTACGGGCGACGGTAGAAATATACGGGCGTAACTTCTAGGTTACGCCGTATATAGGATACCAAACCAGCGCAAATATTGGCGTCGCCGGATTTTGCGGGCGACGATTTTTATCGGATCGACCACTGGAAGCTGTAATCAGTGCCAAATGTGCTTAAAATAAGTACTGAGTTAGGGGTCTGAATACTTTCAATTTTAATGTGATATTTCCATATTAATTTGTAAAGTAAACAAAAATCAGTTTTTTTGCTGTTTTTAGGGGGTAAATTGATGTGGGAAAAAACTAATTCAAACCATTTTAGCATTAAGCTGCAACATAATAAAATGTAAAACAATTAAGTATTAAAGTATATAAATATATAAATATAAAACAATTGTCCAGAAAGCCAGCACTCATGATAATCTCATCACTGCACCCCACGGTGCACTCCAAAAAACTAGCATAATCACATCGCATGAGAGGCACTTTGCAGGAATTCTTTTTTAAATCACTTCAATGTCATATGTGTTAACGTTTTTGGGGTGAAAAAGTTAACACAAATGACATTAATAAAAAAAAGAGTAAACACATATGGCACAGCTAAAAATGAGACATAGAGAATGAGGGGCCGATTTATCATGGCCCGAATGGGGCCGTTTACCGTTGTTTCCACGCAAGCCTTCAGGCTCTTAAGACAGCTGCTCCTTAACTCGTTTGCCTCCTCTGAGGCGGCGGACATCAATCCGCCGATCTCATACTACGCTACAGTTGATCATGTCTGCCCGACACTTGATAAATCGGCCCCTCAGTCATTATATGTTGTTAAACAATCTATGATTTTGAGATAATGTCCCATTTTTTCATTGGTTTATTGAAATTTGCTTCAATAAAGGAAAAATAGCACAACAATGTAATTCCAATTACATTAATTACCTTTTTGCCACCTGAAAGAGAAAAATCAAGTGCTGCAATATATCCATGATGCCTATCAAAGTTTTGTGCAGCATCAATTAATAAAGTACATTTGGAAAACAAGATTTAATTATTAGCTGTAGAAACACAAAGGGACAGCGCAACTCGATTCAAGGTAATATTTATTAAAATCCAATTCACGACACGCTAGTAAATAAACACTTACTAGAAGTTAGACAATAACAAGCCCTTAATAAAGGTCTTTAAAAGTTCCAGTGGATGGAGAAAGCAATCCTGGTTCAGAGTCGGCGTCCCACACCAAGCTGTCACTTCCGGCGTCTATTCAAACTGCCCGGGTTTTCGTCAATAGCAGCCCAATTTAATTATTGCAGAAAAGAAAAATAATATTCAGGTGCATTAAGGGCTAATATTTGTATCTAAGGTTTTGTTAAATGTTCTCGGGTATTAGACCTTGTTTAAGATTAAAGGGACATGATACACAGATGTTGAAGCACATGAAAGTGATGCAGCATAGCTGTAAAAAGCTGACTATAAAATAAATTAGACATGTGCGATTCGGTTCCATTTGGAAATTCGGCTGAATTCGTAAAATTCGGGATTCGGATCGATTCGAATTTCCGAATTAAAATAGTACAGAATCTAATGAATAAATCCGAATTAGTTTGGATTTATTCGGTAGATTCGGAAGGCCATGGATTACACTAGTATTGTACAGTATATTAGGTTATATCACTCTGCTATGGGTTACACCTAATATACAGTACATAATACTAGTCTAATACACAGCACATCCCACCTAACACTTACCGAAATTCCGAATTTCCGAACCGAACAGATTCCGGCCGAATTTATTTGAATCCGAATAAATCCGAAATGAATCTGAAACTAATTGATTCAAATTTTTCCGAATTCGAATTGATCCAAACCGAAATTCAAAAAAATCTGAATCGATCCGAACCAAACCGAATTTTTTCGCCATGCACATATCTATAAAATATCACTTATATTTTGTATATTTTACCTCAAAATTTCCTAAGTAGTCTGTAAAGAGACTTTAAGCAGCTTATCAGGATTCTGTCGATAATATAAGCATAAACAGAAGTGCCACATAGCCTAGTATTCTTAGGAATGAAGTGGAATGGATACAAAGGGGCATATTTTTCAAGCTCCGTATGGGCCTTCAGGCTCACCAGAAACACCAGTTATGAAGCAGCGGTCTAAAGACCGCTCCTCCATAACCTGTCTGCCTATGAGGCGACGGACAGGCATCGCCGGAAATCAACCCGATCCAATACGATTGGGTTGATTGACACCCCCTGCTAGCTGCCGATTGGCCGCAAATCTGCAGGGGGCAGCGTTGCACCAGCAGTTCACAAGAACTGCTGGTGCAATGATAAATGCCGAGAGTGTATGCTGTCGGCATTTATCGATGTGCAGCGGATATCATCCACAATATCGGATCATGTCCACTCGCACTTTCTTAAATAGGCCCCAAAATGTAAAATTGCACTCACGTGTATAAAAGCACCCCTAGTAGATGGTGCACATCTTGCTGGCTGGAATATCTGTCACCCAGCAGACTGGCCTCCCATGGTACACCAACGACAGGAATGGAAGTCTTCAAAAGATTTCTCTCCAAAACAGGAGCCAGGATATGAGCAATAAATGGTATATAGCAAATAGTAAGGTTAAAACTTATATTTATTAAAATAATAAGATAAGCAACGCGTTTCTCAGCTATAAAAAGGCTGCTTCTTCAGGCTAGATTTGTACCATCTACTAGGGGTGCTATTATACACGTGAGGGCAATTTGACATTTTGTATCCATTCCACTTCATTCCTGGCAATAATAGACCATGTGAAACTTTTATTTAAACTTTAGTGTCCCGTTAAGTGTCTGATAGTTTAGAATATAATGAGCCAGATTATGAGAGGAGCACGAATTTGCGCTCACGCAAGCACTATATTTGCACTCCACTCAGTAATACCAGTGCTTGCAAATGCTCTGGTATTACAAGTTAGTTGCAAAGTGAACACACTCTCTTGTTCGCATTGCAGGGAAGTTTTCACAAGAGCGTACTTCCATATAGTAGCCTCATTCTCATGCCATGAGACACGTCTGAGAACCTAGCACTGTGAAGGGGGTGAGTCGCACAGTAATGGGCAGAAAAAATAAATATACAGTATATGTATATGAATATATACATACATATGTATGTGTTTATATGAGTATATACACATATTAACACATAAATATATATGTATATAAGGATATATATTTATAGTAATTACAGAGTCCCCATAGGCCCACACCTGCACACTTTAACCCTTTAAAACTGATTTGAGAAGTTGTTGGGGGTTTTTAAAAAAAAGAAAGATGCTCATATTTTTTTTATCAACAGGAAAACAAACACTTTATTATAGGGGCATTGGGGGATATTTCTTTTGGAAATTGAAGCGCTAATTGCTACCGCGAGCTCGCAAGGGAGTTTTTCAACAGCTGTAATATTAATGTCTTAAATATTCACCTGCCTCCAATACATTTTATCTGCCCTGGCTTGATTACCCTTGACATTAATTTAATAAAAATAAATGTATCTTGCTTGTTTACACGGTTAAGATTTACAACCGTTTGTATAAATAATGAATATACGCTTGACTTCATTTTAACTTCAGTTAAAACTAGTTTGAGTTTAAAAAAAGGAAATTAATTTGTCCTTGATTTATCTGTCCCTTGCTAATTTTTAATATATTTCCATAAATTTAGTTCTAATGTATGAAATTTGCACAATATAGATTATAAACCAGATTTAATTACTATGAAGCAAAACTTTGATTTAAAAATGTCAAATCTAATTTATATGAACCACGGTGTTATGTAAATATGTCTTATACCTTGTGTACAAGGGAACCGCTGAAACCTTATTTATTTATTTATTTATTTATTTCTACATATCAGATAAAAAATGCAGATAACAGTTGATCTTTCTCTACATCTAAAAAGAAGGGATTAGCTATAATTGTTTTAAGGAATGGGAAATACTTTCATCTTTTTCACTTTATTTAAAAAAAAAAATATTTTTTCACCTTTGTTAGACATAAGGAGCAGGGACATCATTGTTCAATTAAAAACATATCAGATTGAACTGTAGGACAAGTAGTGACCCTTCCCCCACTTATTAAAAAAAGTACTTACCCCTGATGTCTATATGAGACTGTGTGGTCCCACAATAACCTTTTGACCTACAATTAGGTCTCCTTTTTCCCCGTATAAATGGTCTTCCTCTCCTGAAAGGTATATGAGGTAAATGACCCTAACACACACACATATAAATGATATATATTTATTTTTATTTATATATATCATGAAGAACGTAAGAAAGGATAAACAAGAACAAAATATTGTTTTTAAAAGACAGGGGATTCAGCACTCATTTAAAAAATAGAAGCTCTTCAAATGTAAATTTAAGAACAAATTTTTATTGTAAGTCAGTGACATCTCGCCCCGTGGGCACACCACAGGTCTCTCAACGTGTAAAATTCTAAAAAAGTAAGCGCACAGAATGTGTTGGCAGGTAAGAACATATATTTAAAATAAATATACATAAATGTAGATACAAAGTTCTACATACAGAAAACTGACCGGTCAGGGTGGGCACAGGTGTAAAGTAACAAACAAGTGGATACCAACTACACCCTACTGCTCATAGAACCCCCAGAAAAGACAACTAGGAGGTATAGACTGGGCAGATATGAAATGGGATCTAAGTGGTTAGATAAAGAACTCCTGGTTACACACAAATATCCTTGCAGGTATGAATAACAACATTCAATCAGCTTGATGGAGCTTATCGTAAAAAATACAGGTACAAGCACGGTAGTATTTTTTTGGGTGAGAAATTATCTAGACCAACTACACCCTGCTGAACGCAGAACCCCCAATCACAGAGATGAATACTGGGCAGGTATAGATCGGGATCTAAGTTGTCTAGAGAACAAACCCACCTAAATATGCACATATGGCATATAGTAAAACATGCAAAGACATAAGCATAAAGGAATTATTAAGCAGACTTCTAGCAATAGTGTCGTAGTAGTAGTTAAGTGTCATTAAGGACGTTAATATGCACAGTTATGCACAGTATGCGGAAAGTTCAGCTGGGTTTGTAGCATAAGTTAGTTGGTATCTACTCAAATCACAGTTCCGTAATCATATATGTAATGGCAAAACCTTTGAGGTTTACTTCCAACTTTCAAAAAAACAGTCAGTGGCTCACGTATGAAAGGTGCATACAACCTTATTATTAGCTGACTAGACGGCAGAAACCTTGCATATCCTTAGAAGTGATGCTTTCTTGACTTTGTCCGTGCTTTAAAAGAAAAACTGCTCCAAGGATGCCAGAATTTTCATAGCGGTACTTTGCAATCCGATGCACACATCACGTAGACTAGTCAGCCAATGCCAATGCGCGTTTCACCCCCTCGTCTGGTAGTGAGACGGGGATTCATCATATATATATATGTGTGTAGCCAAAATGTATGGATACCTCTAATAATTAAAGAGTTCAGGTGTTTCAGCCACAACCATTGTTAACAGGTGCTTAAAATCCAACACATAGTTGGTAAATCTACATAGAAAAAGATTGGCAGTAAAGTTGGTTATACTGAAGACAGCGGAGGCTCCTCTATATGAGCACTTGAGCATGTGAACCCCCTGACCCCTGATGAAACCCCCTGACCCCTGATGAAAAAAAATATAAAATAAAGAGTGAGAAATAAAAAAAAGTAATTACATTTTTTAAACTTTATTTGCTAACTAAATACAAAAATCCTCCAGGCTGCACTGCAGTTTTGACATAAAACCATTAAAATTTCAGTTTTTAATTCTTTAGGCTGAAGTGGACTGGGCTTTTGCCTAATACTTCTATCTATCGCACATGCTGTGCAGTGTGATATATATATAAGTATAGGCAAAAGCTCTTTCCACTTTAAAACTGCATTGACTGCAGTGCAACCTACAGGCCAGCCCATAGCTCTCCTAACCACACAGCTCTTAGTGTGCGAGAGCCAGCTGTCACGTGACACTCGCACACTAAGAGCTGTGTGTGTGTGGGAGTCGGAGGAGGAGCATTGTGGGATTCAGGGCGGGCCCCGGAAGTTACTGACAGGAGGAGCCGGAGGAGACAGCCAGTTACTAACAGCACGGAGCCGGGAGGAAGTAGTTTCCTTTTCCTGCAACTTGGCTCTCAGTCAGTGTGAGGGCGGGTTGCTTGCTGGGCCGGCAGCTGCAGACTAGAGTCACAGCACTGTCATATTCTGGAGTCTGGACCGGACCAGAGCAGGGGCCAGGTTATTACAGGTATGTACAGATAGATGGAAACAAAAGAAGGCGCCAACATAGTGCAAAATCAATAGGGCATGACACGCCACTGCTGTAAGTGTTACTATACTCACAAGATAGCAGACACTTGAGAAGTGTCACGAACGTTTACTGGACTCTTGGAGTCGTCCAGCTAACTCCCACTCCTGTGTGGTATGAATCCTGGTTCCGTAGCCTACACGTCCTCTTTTATGTGCAGTCTGTGCTTTCCTTGATGATAAACGGCACTCCAAGCTGGTGATGTATCAGGCTGGGCTCCAGACACCAGCAAACAAGCTCCAGACACCGTTACCAAGTAGATCAAACACACTACACAGATCCAGACCAAACACTGGATAAAGTGTATAATTGGCAGTAGTAATGTATTGATAAAAATAAAATACAGTTCATGGCAAAAGTCTAAAATCAATTAAAAGACTTTATTTAACACAACGTTTCTCGGTCAGTACGTGACCGTTTCCTCAGGTGCATATATATATTACAGGTATGTGACAGGCACAGCACGAACGTGGGGCACTGATTGCAAATCAAATAACACAATCCAGTTGGCTTTACAGGACAGAGGTGCACTGGGAACACGGTTGTTGTGTCACTTGTTGCTGTGTCACTTGTTGTTGTGTCATGTTTGCAGGTTGAACAGAATGTTTTAAAGTTACTGCGTTGAGAAATAGAGCTGAGTAAATTACATGCCATTATAGTAACAACAGGAAATATGGATTTTGACGTGCTGTTTTAATTAATTTCAGACCCGGTAAATAGGAGGGAAATATGATTTAAAAAAGTGTCTTTCAAGGCGGAGAAGTGAGTGTGTTTATATCAAGGAGGAACTATTGTATTAGAATAGTATTTCTGGAGAGGAAAGCGGACTTTGTAACGCAGCACACAGCTTTATTGCAGGAGGGGCTGGCTGGGGGCATCATTTTATTACAGGGGGGCTGGCTGGGGGCATCATTTTATTGCAGGGTGGGCTTGCTGGGGGCATCATTTTATTGCAGGGGGGCTGGCTGGGGGCATCATTTTATTCAGGGAATATATATAGTAGTACTGACTTAGAGCTTTAGAAATGTCTTCTCTGTCCTGGTTGTCTAGCCCTAGAGGAGCTTTTTATCTGTCCCTTTCACCTATTCCTCTGTCCATGACCTTGTGTAGTCCTAGAGAGCCTACAGGGATGATTTCCAAAAAAAATGCTACTGCTACTCTGAATAAAATTTAAATACATTTATAAATAAAAACAAAACAACAATCACTTAAATGGGGACTATGGTAATGTTTTTTTATGGGGAACCACATTTTTATTTTTAATTATCCATTTTGCAAAGTCATTTTATGTTTTACTAGAGATTAATTTATTAAATAGAATAGATTAGATTAGATCCTTTGTGTTAGATTTAGATTTTTTTATTTAACCTTTAAAAGCCAGCAGTAACCTTTGTACATTTTTCTACCCTTTTAATAATACCTTTTCTTCTCTCCCTACATTGATTCTAAAAGACTCCTTGTTTTTTGATTGACATGCCTCCTGGCTGACATATGTATTTAGTACATAAGTACTAAATACATATGTCAGCCAGGCATGTCAATCAAAAAATTTGTAATGCGTGCTAATTAAATACATTAATATTTTACTCTGAAACCCAGTAACTAAGATTAACATTGGACTTATGAGTTGGATCACTAGTGTTTTATGGATGGGTCCTTAGCTAAAGTTGTGGGGTCAAGGTAGTGCATCTTGGGTGTGTTATGGGTGGAGTAAGGCATGTCCTGGTTGGAACTGGGGAAGTGCAATTCACTGCTGCTTTTCATAAAGGGGCGTACTGTGTCCTACAAACTGAGAATAATGTTGAGGAATCAGTCACAAAGTTGAAGTTACGCCGGGTCTGGATATTTCAACACCAAAACACTGCTGGTTCAAATGGGCATGACTTTCTCAAATAGGCGTGGCATTCTCAAATGGACGTGGTTTTCCCAAAGGGGTGTGGCTTTCTCAAAGGGGCAGGGACTTGTGCACCACCATCTTAAAAATTCACCAGCCGCCACTGACTGAAGAGCTCAGTGACTTTAAATGCTGAATTTTCATAGTATCTGACCTTTGTCACAGTTTGTGACATTTCTTCCCTACCAGATTTGTCTCAGTCAACTGAAAGTGCTATTAGTGTGTAGTAGAAGTAACTAGGCGCAACAACAGTGCAGCTGCAAAACGGTAGACCACACAAACTCACAGAGTGGGGCTAACAAGTTCTAAAGCATGTGATACAAAAAAGTGCCTTCATCTGTTGCATCACTCACTACAGAGCTCCAAACTGTCTCTGGACGCAACATCAGCACAAGAACTGTGCATCAGGAGCTTCATAAAAACAAGTTATATACAAGCATCACATCACAAGCACCATGCCCAGTGTCAGCCGGAGTGGTGTAAAGGCCATCGTCACTCTACTGGATATATGGAAATGTGTTCTCTGGAATGATGACTCATGCTTCACTATATTGCAGTCTAATATAAGATGTGTAGTGATGATAACAGATTACATATCACCAAAAAACAGTTGTGCTCCAAAACCATGGTGATATGTGTATACCTTTTAAAGAGATCTGAAGAGGGGCATTATGGGTATAGTTGGCATGTGTGTGTTTGCTGGGTTATTGATTTGGCTATTTTATTTTTATAGTATAACTGCTTATTATTACTTTTATAACTTTAAATAATTGAGCAGATAGAATTTGTAGCTGTTTGTTGGTGTTGCTTCCTTAAGTCATAGCTGTGGAATTTGATAAGTGACAATGGCCCTGTAAATGTGTTGTCAAGAATTAAAACATTGGCATGTGATCAGCCTAGCATTACTGGCGCGTTAAGTATAGAGACATTGTTTTCCAAGAACTGATAAAGAAAAAAAAAAAACAATAAAAAACGGCTGATTGTGATTGGGTCAAAAGGGCGCCATTGCAACCACTAACCTGCACATAATCATAAAATTATAGATTGTGGTATACTGGAGTGTCCCTATAAGTTATGCTCCTCCCTCTTGCCATTATTTATTTATACAATGACTTGGTTTAGTGCACAGGCCCTGATTGGATGAGAGCAACAATTCCTTTCAATTCTAAACATAATAAAACTCACCATAGGTGGAACCACTTGGAAAATAGTTTACTATTCTGTACATGATTGATATCATGGGTGCATTTTTTTTATTTCTACTGAACTCCTACATTTTGAGCATTGCCTGGGTGATTTTCTATAATTGCAATCCACAGAGAATTTCTTCTTGTTTATTATAAATTGCTTATGTTTTTCAAGGTGCAGATGAAAACAAAAAAAAGTTTTCATTTACAGCTAAGAATTGAACAAGATAACAGGTTCCCAATAAGTGTACCGCATATTCTGCTGGTAAATCTGCTTATTTACCCACCACACGTTTTCCGAGTGAAATCGCTCACCACCACATTAAAAAAAGGCAAGAAATAAGAGAGCAATTTATCTTATGATTTATTCTCGTGTGCTGGCCAGAAAGGAACCTTCCTATATCAAAGTGAGGGTTGTTTACACGTAGGAATGATATATTCAAGAGAAAGCTGAACTTATATCAAAGTGTTTAGCATTACTGGGTATAATTTTTAACCAGGAGATTTTTTTTCTCCATTTTTTTTTTAATTTAAAATGATAAAATAAATAAAAAGATTGAGTTCTTATAACCTGAAAGGAATGTTGTTAAAAAATAAACAGGCTTATATTTAAAATAAATAAATCACCAAACATAACATTTTATTGGTTGTTTTTTTTTTTTTGCAAATATCCTTGCCATTGCCATTGATACATGACCTGCTCCTAGATGCACTACACTAATCAAATATAGTCCATTCATGGACATTGCAAAACAAAGAGCTGTGGGTGGAGTAATGCACACAACAAGAAATGTGAGCAAATACATGAACCAAATGAACACAACAACTTAGTTATTTTTGGTAATGATTTTATATTGAAAGAATAGCTTGCATGTGCAGTAGATTATTTTAACTAAAGCTTTTTTGTGCATGTTTAAATTGCGGCAAAAGATTTAAAATGCGGCTTGCAAATTAATTATGCAAGTCCAAATTACCAGAGAAGTTGTTCAATATATCAACATCTTAGCATTTTGAGTATAAGGGGCCGATTTATCATCGGTCTGTGCGACATGATCCGCTCAGCGTATATGCTGTCGGAATTTATCATTGCAGCAGCAGTTCTTGTGAACTGATTGTGCAATGCCGCCCCCTGCAGATTCACTGCCAATCGGCCACTACCAGGGGTTGTCAATCAACCCAATTGTATAGGATCGGGCGGATTGCAGACCACAGCCTCAGAGGCAGCAGACCAGTTATAGAGCAGTAGTCGTAAGACCTCTGCTTCATAACTGCTGTTTCCGGCGAGCCTGAAGGCTCGCATGGAAACGGGCATGAGGGGCCATTCGGCCCTTTATAAATCGGCCTCCTCTAATCTTCTTTGTCCTTCTACTTGTGAAAAGTATCATTCAATTTAAATCCTATGAAAATACTTCACATATAAGGTTATATTTATAAATGCAAATTTGGCAGCTGCCTAAGGGATTTAACTCAAATTGAATCTAATCTTTTGGTCATGTATAAGGCTTTATTCATTCCCTCATGTTCTATTTATTACAAAAAGGGCAGCATAATGTAGGCAAGCACTGTCTGCACTGGGAGATTTCATCCCTTTGATACTTTGAAAATTCTTCTTTGTCTTCTTATTTGTGTGTGTGTGTGTGTATGTGAGTATGTATGTGAGTATGTGAGTGTGTATGTGAGTGTGTGTGTGTGTGAGTGTGTGTATGTGAGTGTGTATGTGAGTGTGTGTGTGTGTGAGTGTGTGTATGTGAGTGTGTATCTATCTATCTATGTCTCTATCTATCTATCTATGTCTCTATCTATCTATCTATCTATCTATCTATCTATCTATACATTTATCTATCATACAGTATATCTATCATCTGTCTGTCTATTAATCTATTCATAAAGTAATGAGCACCATCATGTATAAACCTAGGTTTCCTTTATCTAATCTCCTCTGATGATTAAATTTATCAGGGTTTTAAAAGTCCCTTAAAATATTACTATATTCTACACAGCCATTTTTGCACTTTAATCTGCCCCCTATTGTCCTAAATTTCAATATGGCTGCACCCACTACTTTTTTGGAAACATGGTGCTTGGAAATGCAGGTAACAATGAGTTGTTTTTGGGAGGTAAACATTTTGACAGTGTGGGGTATTAATGAGAGGCATAATATGATTGTAATCACTGGAAAAAAAACACTGACAATACTGGCTGAGTTTCACATACTGTAATTTGCTGAAAACAAGTTCAACATTGTAAATAACCCCATAGTTTCTGGCAACAATTAGTGCAATACTAAAATGCTCTAATGAATTTGAGCTTTTTTTTTTTTTTTTTGCATTATAATACCCCATATAAAAGGTGCTTTTTATAAATAAATAATATAAATGAGACATAATTCTGAACATGAAAACTGTCATGTGAGCATGTGATAATATTTTGCACAGGACATTGCACAGCTGAGCATAAAAACAGACACAGTATGTTAGATGAGTCTGTTAAAGCATTTGGTCAGCTTTATCATGAAAAAGAAAAAAACAGAGACCATTACAATGAAAAAAGCAGCTTCCCAGAAGAGGATAAATTCAATTTTGTGACTTAGTCACTCAGTGAAATGTGTAGCTATTCCGAAGGATAAATTACACCCATATTTGGAAACAGTTACAAAGAAAGTAATATATTTCCACTAGAAACTATTACCGGTAGGCCAAATAATAACAAGATTTGGAGCAGGCAGTATGTTTTATAAACAATATCCTTTGTCTATACCTGAGACAAGCAATAATCGTGCCTATCATCATACTATATATAATTAATGTTCTTTTTGTATAAAACTCACAGATTCTAGGATGTTTATAGTATGAATAATATCAATATATTAATGTGTATTCCAAACCCGTTTAGCAGTTTATGGAATTACAATAATATTATTACAACCTTTCAGAGATAAACAGAATGCAGTATTATTCCCTAGCTGAACATTGTGCTTCAGAAAGTAAACATGAGAAAATTGCTTCTCCATATGTCTCTGTTTGTAAAATGCAGACCTAATGCTGTCTATCTATCTATTTATCTGTCTATCTATCTCTGTCTGTCTTTCTGTTTATCTATTATTTATCTATCATCTATCTATCTGTCTATCTATTACTTATCTATTATCTATCTAGCTATCTAGCTATTTATCTATCTGTCTGTCTTACTGTCTGACTCTCTCTATCTGTATAACTATCTGTATCTATCTATCTATCTATCTATCTATCATCTATCTATTTTTCTATTATCTATCATTCTATTTCTATCTATCTATAGATAATGTTTATATCTTTCTATTCTCTATCTATCTGTCTGTTTTTCTGTCTATCTATCTATTATCCATCTATCTATCTATCTATCTATCTATCTATCTACCTATCTATCTATCTATCATCTATCTTTCTATTATCTATCTATATACTATCTATCTATAATGTTACAATCTTTCTATTATCTAGCTATCTATGTATCTATCTATCTATCTATCTATCAATCTATCTATCTATAATGTTTCCATCTTTCTATTATATATCTATCACCTGTCTATCACCTGTCTATCTAATATGTCTATCTATCTATCTATCTATCTATCTATCTATCTATCTATCTAGCATCTATCTATCTATCTATCTGTCTGTCTATCTATCTATCTATCTATCTATCTATCTATCTATCGCCTATCTGTCTATCTATCTATCTATCTATCGCCTATCTGTCTATCTATATATCTATCTATCTTTCTGTCCATCCATACATCCATGTATCACTCTATAAGTCGTTTGACTTTTGCCTGTTTTGAGGTACATAAAAATGTAAAAATAAAATACTCTAATATGTTAGAGTATTTTCTTATTATGCTTATTGCACGTATGCTACTATGTAACTATAAGTTTACCATCTGCAAAGTCAGCTTCAGAGCAGAAATGCACTGCTGGGACAGAGCTAAACACATATGGTGAGCTAATGACAAAAGGCATTTTTGTGTAACCACCAATCATTGGTTAGCTCTCACTAGGGCATTGCTGTGCTCATTCTCAGCTAGGTGTACTGTTCAACAAAGGATACCAAAATAATTATGTAAATTTGATAACAGAAGTAAATTGTACGATCTATTTGAATCATGAAAGTTTAATTTTGTCTTTCATGTTCCTTTACTTATTGGTGGAGAAATGCAATAAATACGAGAGTAAGAGAAGGAGAATGTAACCCCTTGACACAAAATGATGTATATATTCATCATGCGGTACTTTGCCCATCGTACCATATAATGTATATATACTTCATAGCTCCAGAAAGTTCCAGCAGCCTCGGATATAAAGTGAAAGCGGAGAGCTTCCGTACCTAAGCTGCAGGCATCTGTCTTCATATGATAACAGAGCACGATTTTTATATGTATGTGTATATATATATATATATATATATATATATATATATATATAAATGTGATAGCAGATCTAAAAAAAAGACAATAAATATAATAAAGATTTCAATAAAAGATCCAAAGCTCTATAACGTATACAAAATATAAATGATATGTCCAGTGAGTGTTGTGATCAAATCCGATGGTCTTGAAAGAAATCCTCAAAGTGAAAAAAGAAAAACAATATATAGTGTAACTCTGTGATATATCCAATGGTACAAAGAATGTGTTTCAACGGTATCCTACTCACATGTGATGGAGCTATAGTAATCTCATTCACTGCACACACCTACTTTTATACTGGTAGGCAAACAGTCTCCCAAGGGCTTCAAGATAAACAATTTATTAAAAAATACATATAGAATACAATAAAACATCCAATACACCAACATACATATGCATGATCAGAGTCCTTTCTAGGAACAGTCAATATTAACTGTGAGTGATTTACCCCTAATGAGGATGGATGCAGATACAAAGCAGTGTTCACACCACTCGCGATCACCGCTTCCGATACCTGCAGGGTTTACACTCCTTTTCTGATGTAGTTGGGTATAGCTGAATGAGTCGCTGGAGGGAGGTAAAATCCAACGTACGTTTCACTGTTAACCAATGGCTTTTTCAAGGAAGATGCGTAAATGAGACCAGAGGAAATTTAAATCTGTGCAGTCACAAGAACTGGAAATTGATCCGTATGGACTCCATGATAGTCATGGTTAAGATTGCCAATGAAGGGAACTAAGAAGTCTCTGAATAACATTTTTGTTAAGGGCATTAATCTCATATTAGACAGTATGCAAAGCATATTTATCAATGTAACAAACATGATTATAGAAACAGATATACACGTATTCGTGTTACATAATTCGCAATGACAGTGTAAAATTGATAATATATAAAAAGTACACTGAGTTTTAAGTACACCAAAACAGAAATATGATATAATGCAATAAAATGATTGTTCATAAAATATGGTGTATCTCAAAATCTTTATTCAGTCCATTGGGGATGAGGGAATTCATGTTGTAAATCCATTTAATTTTAATACATCCCAACATGTTTTGCGTATCCCTCCTCTCCAATGGGCATCAACCTTCCTGATGTTTTTAAAAAAAAAAAATGGGCAGATAGGGAATGTTTTAAGAAACCTCTTTCAATATTATATATGCTAGATTACAATATACGGTAGGGGAAGCAGAATAATTTGGACAGGAGACTTATATAGATCAATGGTATCTAAAATAGTTTCTGATTATGTATATAATAAGACTACCTGCTGCAGAACAAAAGCTAAGAGCAATTCACAACCAATAAAGTAAATGTACAGAGTGTAAAGAGCTTTTAATCTGCGTTAGAGAATAAAGGTTCTGTTTGTAGTGTATTTGTCATTAGGTTGCATTTGCAGCAGTTACATTTTCATTCACACTAGATAACTTTATTCAAAATATCTTGGAAAATTAGAAAAGAAAAACACACACACACAAATAGCTTGAGCTCAAATAGTTAAAAACACTTAAACCAGCAGTGACAGTGGGGCTCCCAATCAAATAATGTAGTTAGAGTTAGTATAAACCAGCAGTAATTATATCTGACTATGAAAAGCCCTTACAATCCAAGGGCTGAAATTAAATTATTTTAATCATTTTCGCTTTTAAGCTAACTGCTGGGTTTAAATATTATAGTATATGCAAGGGAGGTCAGTCTTTATGCATGGTAAGCAAAATTAAAACAATGGAGAGACAGAGCTACTCCAAAGGACCCCTGACGCGCGTTTTACAAGAACGCTTCTTCAGAGGGGGTGTAACAAACATGAATACAGAAACAGATATACACGTATTTGCATTACATAATTCGCAATGACAGTGTAAAATTGATCATATATAAAAAGTATCCTGAGTTTAAAGTACACCAAAACAGAAATACAATATAATGCAATTAAAAAAAAATTTGTTCATAAAAAATGGTGTATCTTAAAATCTTTATTCAGTCCATATGTGTTCATGCAGTCTGGTTTTCAAAAGTCTAGAAGTGCGATTTATATATATTAGGTCACACGAACAACGTAATAAATATACTCCATTTTTGCTGTTACATGTAATGAATTGTTTAATGTATTTCTTTTTTCTGTCACTAGAATAAAAAGTATCTACTAATCTATCACTTTTTTTTCATCTGCCTGCAAGCATTACAGTCCTGACATCTTCTAAATCCCATTTTAGAGGGCAGTAACCAATTTTTCTTATTATCATCTTTTATTACGATTTTATTCGATAATTGTGCTTTAAGGTTAGGTACCTTTTTAAAAATTAAATTTGGGCAGGCTCCCAAAAACTCTCCCAAAATTGGGTCCCGCATTAATATACTCCAATGTTTATTAATAATATCTCTCAACTGTCTACTTTGTGTACTATGTTGAAAAATTAAGGTATTATTCATTTTGGAATTCTCATATTGCTTTTTTGACTTATCTTTATATATGAGGAGTTTTTTTCTGTCTTTGTTTGCAATCTCCTCATATTTCTCTAAGTCTGTTCTTGGGTAATTTTTTTCTAAAAACTTTTTTAAATATATATTGAATATATGTTTTTTATATTCATTTATTTCTTTGCAAGTTCTTATAATCCAGAGAAATTACCCCTTTGGTATATTTGTTAGCCACAATTTCTAGTAACAACTATTGGTGTCTATATAATTGTTAACATCTATCGACTTAACAAAAATTCCTACTTTTGAGTATATGGTCTTCATTGTATATTTCCAGGTATAGAAATTCTATCTTCTCCTAACTATATTTCCAAGTTAAACTAACATTGTATTAATTGTTTTTCAGATAATCAATGAATTCTAGTAGTTGTAGTTCATTTCCGGACCAAATTATAAATAGGTCATCTATGTAGCGGCGATAGGTCACCAGGTATTGCGCCCAGTTGGATTAGTAGATGAATATATCTTCCCAAATCGCCATATACAAATTGGCATAACTGGGTGCAAACCTGGTGCCCATCGCCGTACAACTAGTTTGTAAAAAATATTCACCATTGAACCAGAAGTAATTTGTTTCTAAGATAATTTTAATTCCTTCCAAAATGAAGTTCAACTGAATTGGATTTAGATTGACATCTTTCTGAAGAATTTCTTAAACCACAGTTATTCCTAGAGATTTATCTATGATAGTGAACAGAGAAGATACATTGCTGGTAACCAGCCACCACAAATCTTTCCATTCTAGATTTTCTAATATGTTTAATAAACTGATAGTATCTTTTACATATGCCCTGGTTTGGCTAACGTAGGGTTGTAATAATTGATCTAAATACAGAGACAAGTTACTTGTCAGGGAATCTATCCCTGAGACGATTGGACATCCCAGTGGATTAATGGGATCTTTATGAATTTTCAGTAATATATAAAAATTAGGAGTTTTGGGGAATTTTTTTTCCCAAAAATTCTATTAATTTTTATTTAGAATGTTCTTATTTAAGCCTTCTAGTAAATATGATTCCAATCTGTGTTTAAATTTATTAACTGAATTAGAGAGTAATTTAGTATAGATCTGGGGGTCGTTAAGTTGTCTATAACATTCTATCAGCTTTGTCTAATATTACAGTCCTGTCCCCTTTATCTGCAGGCTTAATTATGATGCTAAAATTTTCTTTTAATTGCTGTAGTGCTGTTTGTTCTTTAGTAGTTAGATTTTACCCATAATTAGTTTTTAAGCTTTGGAGATCTCTGTGAGTCAGTTCTAAAAAAGTATCCATGGGAGCTGATCTATATTGATTTACCTCTACATGTGTATAGGTATTAGTTATTGGTTCATTAGATCTCAAAATGGGATTTATGGCAAAGTGTTTTTTTACGCAAATATTTCTAATACATTTTTGTATACCAATATAGGTGTCATATTTGTTCATACAATAGCTAGAGGCAATATTTAAACCTCTATTAAGGACAGAAGTTTGATTAGTTGTAAAGTTTACAGAGGAAAAATTAAATATGCCTTTGGTTTCAGTCTTAGAGGCCTATTTATCAAGCCGTCAACTGCAAATACGCTGGAATTCTGCAGCGTAATTGTGGCTAGCTTGATTCGCCTCATTTATCAAAGCCTACAGACCGGCAAAAGTTGAAATCTGTGATGTAACATAAGATCTGCCGGTTTCAATCCAACACAGATCAATGCTTACGTCATTACAGATGTTCGAATACAAATTCGGCACTATCTGACAACTTTTGCAAGTTATCAAATTTCTAACCAGTACGCTCACCACTATTCTGGCCCAGCATACCTGCTTTTCAATCTGCCACCCTGGAGGCCGCGGATGCCATAGGAATCAATGGGAGTCTGAAATCAATGGGAGTCTGAAATCAGCAAAAGTTAATGTTCGCTGCTGCCGGATATCCCATTGATTTCTATGGTAACGTTTACACCTAACACCCTAACATAATGATTGGAATAGCCAATAGAATGCAAGCTCAATCCTATTGGCTGATTGTATTTTTTCAACCTTAATTCCTATTGGCTGATAGAATTCTATCAGCCAATTGGAATGTAAGGGACGCTATCTTGGATGACGTCATTTAAAGGGAAACTTCATTGTTCCAGAAGACGTTGATTGAAGAGGATGCTCCACGCTGGATGTCTTGAAGATGGAGCCGCTCCGCGCCAGATGGATGAAGATAGAAGATGTCGTCTGGATGAAGACTTCTGTCGGCTTGGATGAAGACTTTGGCTTGCTTGGATGAAGACTTCTGCCGGCTTCGCTGAGGACTTCTTGCCGCTTCATTGAGGATGGATGTTGGGTCTTCAAAAACTGTAAATGGATCTTAGGGGGTTAGTGTTAGGTGTTAGGTTTTTTTAAAGGGTTTATTGGATGGGTTTTAATTTTAGATTAGGGACTTTTGGCAGAAAAAGAGCTAAATGCCCTTTTAAGGGCAATGCCCATTCTAATGCCCTTTTCAGGGGAATGGGGAGCTTATGTTTTTTAGATAGAATTTTATTGGGGGGGTTGTTTGTGTGGGTGGTGAGTTTTACTGTTGGGGGGGTATTTGTATTTTTATTTACAGGCAAAAGAGCTGATTTCTTTGGGGCAATGCCCCGCAAAAGGCCCTTTTAAGGGCCATTGGTAGTTTATTGTAGGCTAGGGGTTTTTTTTTATTTTGGGGGGCTTTTTATTTTCATAGGGCTCTTAGATTAGGTGTAATTAGTTTAAATATTTGATAATTTAATTTTTAATAGTAGATTTAAATTATTTGAGTAGGGTTTAGTTTTTTAACTATATAATATAGTTGTAGTTTAATGTAATTTTAATATAACAGTTAGGGTAGGTTAATTATTAGTTTAATATAGTTTATTGTAATTTTAGTATAATAGTTAGGGTAGGTTAACTAATAGTTTAATATAGTTTAATTTAAATCTAAAGATAAGTTTAAATTTATTATAAGATAGGGATGAATTAATATTTAATGTAAAGTTAGCGGGTTGTTAGGTTTAGGGCTTAATAGGTTAATTTAGTTTATGGCGATGTGGGGGCTGGTGGTTTAGGGGTTAATAGGTTTAGTAAGTGGTAGTGATGTGGGAGGCCAGGGGTTTAGGGGTTAATAAATTAATTTAGTTGCGGTGGGCTCCGGGAGCGGAGGGATAGGGGTTAATAACTTTATTAGAGTTTCAGTGGGCTCTGGGAGCAGCGGGATGGAGGTTAATAACTTTATTTAGTTGCGGTGGGGTCCTGGAGTGGCGGGATAAGGGTTAAACATTTTAGTATAGTGGCGGTGTTTAATAACAGGGTATAAATAAAGTTGGGAAAAAGCCAAATAGCAGCGAGATTGATGACTGTTAGTTAACAACAGTTCGCTGCTCATCACCCCGTACTTGGTGCTCAGCTTTTTGACAGCTTTTTTAATAAATAAGGAGAACGTATTCAGGTTCGTGGCCGCGATGTTAGGCAATGTCATGCTAGCGTATTGGTGCCGTTGAATGCAGCACAGTTGACTGCTTGATAAGTAGGCCTCTTAGTTACTTTTTTATTATTTCTTAATAATTGTGCCTTTATGTGTTCCTTCTTCTTTTACTGAATACATCTAATTCTTTTCGTTGCTACCTTCTCTTTCCAGCCTCTAAAAAAACCTCTTCTTCCTCAGAATCGAAATTTTCTAAACTATTATATCTATTGCTAGTTACCACTTCTACATTTGGTTGTGCTCTACATGTTCTGAATGGCTTTCTAGGTTTTATCCACTCAACATTATCATTCTAATTGTCCTCATGATGTTGAACCTGATATCTGGGCTGTATTGGTTGATTAGCATTCGTAAGTAAGTGTTATGGGAGTGACCACTATTATATGTTTTAGGTATTCTTGAATGATTAGAATGTTGGTGTGTAGTGGTATTTTGTTGTTGAATTACTCTAGTGTCTGTCTTATTATAGTGCTGAGTGCGATAATTTCTCTCTTTTCTTTCCCTATAGTCTTCCAGATCTCTTGCATAGTTCTTTTTTTTAATAATTTTGATTTCTGATTTGACATTATCTAAACTATCATCTATCCTTTTTGATAAGTCTCTATAACCTTTATTCTCCATATAAGGAATTACTTTTTCTTCTAGGATATTAATTTGATAATATATTTATTTCATCTAAAGCTTTCTTTTGTTAATAATGAGATGCTTCAACTTTTTAGTACTTTCTTCAAAAATATGGATCCATTTAGTCTAGAAAACAAGATTATCTTGTCCAAATGAAGGGTTCTTAAGTATTCGTAAACCTCTAGAGTTGATTTGTTCTTTAAGATATTTTTTCTAATGTCACAATTTCTAGGTGATATTTAATTTCTTTTAAAAATACTCAGTTTCTTTCATTTGCTCCTCTGTGAGGTGGTTTTACAATCATTAGAGTTTAGAGTGTCTTCAAAAAAAAAATCTACTGTGGAGGTAGCAGTCCTCCTATTACGAAAAAGTGATATATTGAACTAACAAAATGTATACAACAAAGTATACCAATAATATACACAACAAAAACAGAAGTATATATAAAAGTGTAAACCAATCACAAAAACAAATATGTGAAAATAAATGTGATAGCAGATGTAAAAAAAAAGACAATAAATATAATAAAGATTTCAATAAAAGATCCAAAGCTCTATAATGTATACAAAATATAAAGGATGTGTCCAGTGAGTGTTGTGATCAAATCCGATGGTCTTAAAAAAATCCTCAAAGGGAAAAAAGAAAAACAATATAAAGAGTAACTCTGTGATATACCCAATGGTACAAAGAATGTGTTTCAACTGTATCCTACTCACATAAGATGGAGCTATAGTAAGCTCATTCACTGCGCACACCTACTTTTATACTGGTAGGCAAACAGTCTCCCAAGGGTTTCAAGATAAATAATTTATTAAAATACGTGTATACGTATAGAATGCAATAAAACATCCAATACACCAACATACATATGCGTGATCAGTCCTTTCCTTTTTGGCTAAAAAATATACAAAAGGGGCAATTTCTCCACATTAGGAGAAATTGCAAAGAAATAAATGAATATAGAAAACAGTCGGATATATTAAAAAAATGTTTTTAAGAAAACAATTACCCAAGAGCAGACTTAGAGAAATCTATAGAGGAGATTGCAAACAAAGACAGAAAAAAACTCCTCATATATAAAAAGCCAAAAGTCAAAAAAGCAATATGATAATTCCAAAATGAATAATACCTTACGGCTAGATTTAGAGTTTTGTCGGTAAAGACCCGCGTAGCTAACACTCCTTTTTTTTCCCCCGCACCTTTTAAACAACGCTGGTATTGAGAGTTCTCTGAAGGGCTGCGTTAGGCTCCAAAAAGGGAGTGTAAAGGCATATTTACCGCCACTTCAACTCTCAATACCAGCATTGCTTACGGTAGCGGCTAGCTGGAAAAACGTGCTTGTGCACGATTCCCCCATAGGAAACAATGGGGCAGTTTGGGCTGAAAAAAAAACTAACACCTACAAAAAATCAGCGTTAAGCTTCTAACGCAGCCCCATTGTTTCCTATGGGGAAACACTTTCTAAGTCTGCACCTAACACCCTAACATGAACCCCGAGTCTAAACACCCCTAACCTTACACTTATTAACCCCTAATCTGCCGCCCGCGCTATCGCTGACACCTGCATTACACAATTAACCCCTAATCTGCCGCTCTGTACACCGCCGCAACCTACATTATTCCTATGTACCCCTAATCTGCTGCCCCTAACATCGCCAACACCTATATTATATTTATTAACCCCTAATCTGCCCCCCCCATGTCGCCGCTACCTACCTACACTTATTAACCCCTAATCTGCCGACCGGAGCTCGCCGCTACTCTAATAAATGTATTAACCCCTAAACCGCCTCACTCCCGCCTCAAAAACCCTATAATAAATAGTATTAACCCCTAATCTGCCCTCCCTAACATCACCGACACCTAACTTCAAGTATTAACCCCTAATCTGTCGACCGGACCTCGCCGCTACTCTAATAAATGTATTAACCCCTAAAGCTAAGTCTAACCCTAACACCCCCCTAAATTAAATATAATTTTAATCTAACAAAATAAATTAACTCTTATTAAATAAAGTATTCCTATTTAAAGCTAAATACTTACCTGTAAAATAAACCCTTATATAGCTACAATATAACAAATAATTATATTGTAGCTATTTTAGAATTTATATTTATTTTACAGGCAACTTTGTATTTATTTTAACTAGGTACAATAGCTATTAAATAGTTATTTACTATTTAATAGCTACCTAGTTAAAATAATTACAAAATTACCTGTAAAATAAATCCTAACCTAAGTTACAATTAAACCTAACACTACACTATCAATAAATAAATTAAATCAATTAACTACAAGTACCTACAATTAAATAAACTAAACTAAATTACAAAAAACAAACAAACACTAAATTACAAAAAATAAAAAAAGATTACAAGAATTTTAAGCTAATTACACCTACTCTAAGCCCCCTAATAAAATAACAAAGCCCCCAAAATAAAAAATTCCCTACCCTAATCTAAATTAAAAAAAGTTAACAGCTCTATTACCTTACCAGCCCTTAAAAGTGCTTTTTGCGGGGCATGCCCCAAAGAAATCAGCTCTTTTGCCTGTAAAAAAAACACAATACTACCCCCCAACATTACAACCCACCACCCACATACCCCTACTCTAACCAAAACCCCCCTTAAATAAACCTAACACTACCCCCCTGAAGATCTCCCTACCTTGAGTCGTCTTCACCCAACCGGGCACCGTTGGACCAAAAGAAGACATCCGTAGCGGCAGAAGTCTTCATCCTATCCGGGCAGAAGAGGACATCCGGACCGGTAGACATCTTCATCCAAGCGGCATCTTCTATCTTCATCCATCCGGAGCGGAGTGGAGCCATCTTCTTCCAGCCGACGCGGATCCATCCTCTTCTACTGACGCCTACTCGCCGAATGAAGGTTCCTTTAAATGACGTCATCCAAGATGGCGTCCCTCAAATTCCGATTGGCTGATAGGATTCTATCAGCCAATCGGAATTAAAGTAGGAAAAATCTGATTGGCTGATTGAATCAGCCAATCAGATTCAAGTTCAATCGGATTGGCTGATCCAATCAGCCAATCAGATTGAGCTCGCATTATATTGGCTGATCGGAACAGCCAATAGAATGCAAGCTCAATTTGATTGGCTGATTGGATCAGCCAATCCGATTGAACTTGAATCTGATTGGCTGATTCAATCAGCCAATCAGATTTTTCCTACCTTAATTCCGATTGGCTGATAGAATCCTATCAGCCAATCGGAATTCGAGGGACGCCATCTTGGATGACGTCATTTAAAGGAACCTTCATTCGGCGAGTAGGCGTTGTGGCAGAAGGATGGATCTGCATCGGCTGGAAGAAGATGGCTCCGCTCCGGATGGATGAAGATAGAAGATGCCGCTTGGATGAAGATGTCTACCGGTCTGGATGTCCTCTTCTGCCCGGATAGGATGAAGACTTCTGCCGCTCCGGATGTCCTCTTTTGGTCCATCGGTGCCCGGCTGGGTGAACACGAATCAAGGTATGGAGATCTTCAGGGGGGTAGTGTTAGGTTTATTTAAGGGGGGTTTGGGTTAGAGTAGGGGTATGTGGGTGGTGGGTTGTAATGTTGGGGGGTGGTATTGTGTTTTTTTTACAGGCAAAAGAGCTGATTTCTTTGGGGCATGCCCCTCAAAAAGCCCTTTTAAGGGCTGGTAAGGTAATAGAGCTGTTAGCTTTTTTAATTTAGATTAGGGTAGGGATTTTCTTTTTATTTTGGGGGCTTTGTTATTTTATTAAGGGGCTTAGAGTAGGTGTAATTAGCTTAAAATTCTTGTAATCTTTTTTTATTTTTTGTAATTTAGTGGGGTTTTTTTGTAATTTAGGTTAGTTTATTTAATTGTAGGTACTTGTAGTTAATTGATTGAATTTATTTATTGATAGTGTAGTGTTAGGTTTAATTGTAACTTAGGTTAGGATTTATTTTACAGGTAATTTTGTAATTACTTTAACTAGGTAGTTATTAAATAGTAAATAACTATTTAATAGCTATTGTACCTAGTTAAAATAAATACAAAGTTGCTGTAAAATAAATATAAATTCTAAAATAGCTACAATATAATTATTCGTTATATTGTAGCTATATTATGGTTTATTTTACAGGTAAGTATTTAGCTTTAAATAGGATTAATTTATTTAATAAGAGTTAATTTATTTCGTTAGAATAAAATTATATTTAACTTAGGGGGGTGTTATTTTTAGGGTTAAACTTAGCTTTATGGGTTAATACATTTATTAGAGTAGCGGCGAGGTACGGTCGGCAGATTAGGGGTTAATACTTGAAGTTAGGTGTCGGCGATGTATTTTTTTGTAATCTGTCTCATCTTCCAAACCTCAAGTACTCTAAAGATAAAATTAAACTCCTCTAGCCTACATCGGACTTCCAAAAGTGAGACTATGTGGATCTGTCTCTCTCCCTGGGGCATGACTATGATTATTGCACTTGGTTTCTCTTTCTGTTCATACTAGTACCCCATAGTAGATTCGTCCTAAAGAAACTTTCATGAAATTATGTTACACATGATGAAAAACTCACCTTGACCGAGGTGAAATATTACTATAAAGTAAAACACTTTGATTTTTAAGTGTTTTTCACTCTGCTATATATCTATTAATCCCTTTCTCGTCCAAATTTTCCCATAGCTATTGTTACTGTTATTTTACTAATAAGAGTTGACATTTTTCAATGCACAACATTGTAATTGCAATCCGGCATCTCTTTTTGTTTTTCGCTAAATATACACTTTTCCAAGAACAAATTTTTGAAAAATATTTCCCCAATTGTGAGGACACATTTAAACACAGTACACTTCCACTCTGCCAGTTGGAATGAGTAACGAAAACAAGAGCTTCTTAGGATAAAAACATACATATTAATTTAGGATAAAAATATTCATTAACTCAGACCAATAATACTTTGGCTAGTTGAGCCATTGCCCTTAATAACTCACCCGAAATTCAGACTCACATTAATAACACATTCCTTTTAGCAAACTAGATGTTGTGGGGGATCGGATAAAAAATCGCTACAACACATTCATTTACTAGACAGAGCAAGATTGACACCCTAAGAACTTATACTATAAAGAACAAATTTACTTTGGCCATTATGACAGAAGTTCTAAAATTTACACTCCCTTGTTCTCTCAAATATTTTATTCGAAAAGAGATACATAAACACTTAAATCAAGTGTAAAAACCTGAGAATTGCTCAATCTCATAGAGTCGCAATACAATGCGCTTTCACTAAGAAAATTCTCCTCCTCCTTTCTCTACGAAACAAACCCCTTTAAATAAATGAGACTATCAACAAAGTCACAGATAGGAGAAGATCAAAAATACATCTGAGCCTCTTATAAAATTATAACAAATTATAAAAAGGCAAACATCTGAGCCTTTTAAAATAATCCTATAAAAAATAAAAAAACTTTTTTAAAAATGTCAGAACGACAACTGAAATTATAAATTGGTAAAACGTACAAATATTGAACCATCCGTAATGTTGGAGGTTATCTGTATGGGTCCATATGTATAAACAAAACACAAAAAATGTTGTAAGAAATTTAAAACCTACTAGATCGAAAACTTCCTAATCCTAATATATGTCTATCGTTTAACATAAACTTTCAGACCCATAATATACAAGTAATGTAATATATCGCCATAACAACAACCGATAAAGATTGGCAGATCATATTCTATATACTTTAGAAAGATATAGGCTTTGACTGTTTTTACCCAATCAGGATATGTGTCTTTTTACACACCTTCTTTCTTAACCAATGAGTAAACAGAATTTGCCACACTTCCAGACAAGTAAACACCTAAAAGACGGAACGGAAAAATCGGCAAAAATTATATACTTTTTAGAAATACAACTTCAACACCTTTAAATACATTACATAGAAGCATTTGAGCTGTATACGCAAATACATTGAACCACAAACGTACTAAATATTAGATAAAATTCATCCACAATGAACCGGAACTCCTAAAGAAACATTTCCGGTATCATGAAACATACCTATTACTATCAGGGTATTTAAAGACCCCTGTTTGCACAAAAAAACAGTCTTGATAAAGGTCAGTGTATGACCGAAACGCGTCGACTGGTAAGTAGCTCTCTTATATTTATATTAGTCAAAGCAATCTACACTATTATATATTTCTTTTAACAGAGGGAATAATTCGCGAACCACTTTTTGAACCGACGCTGAAAAACCCGTATACATTGTTCAGGAACTATCTACACATAGAAAATGGGAATCGCTTTGTGATACACACTACTTTTTGGGGGAATATCTGCATTTGTGAAAAGAATTTGCTATAATCACTCTTAAGGTCCTGAACCACTCAACCTGTGAACTTCACTCTTTTACTTTTTTTTTTTTTTTCTTTAGGCACCTGTTTCGTCACAATTTTTGGAATAGACTGTCACTAATAACTTTTTGCCGTGTTTATTTTTGAAGTTGGTACTTCACCCACATTATTTTTGAGAACTGACACTATTTGCGGTTGAATTTGTTTGCAGCGCTCTATTCTTGCAGCTGCAATTTTACTGTCTGCTATTTTTTCTCTCACACACACTGTCACAATTGTTTTTGTAAATATAAGGATTATTACAAGCCTAAGTTATCAGATTTGCCATACACCCTAGGATTCACCTCTAGCTAATAGAGACATTACTATACAATCACGGGTACATCGTAAACTATCCTTTTCGCCTAGCACTTTCACCCGGTCAGGAGTACCGGTATACTAATACTGCTCCAACACACCTGTAAAAAAAATTTCTGTCTCAACTTACCCAGTTTGAGCTAATTGCATTTAATCTATTTTCGTTTCAGAACAACCGCACACATATCTTGCTGACGCCCAAATTAGGGTGGTCACCATTGCTTTTAATGTTTTTTAGTGTTTCAAACCAACATTGATATTTTCTGTAACATTATTCATTTTATGTAAGACATATTAATTTCCAAGTTTGTACGCTGGTTTCAACATTTGTTTTTATTATTCATTGTTAGATCATCAACTTTTTGTTACACTATCAATTGTAAGGAAAACAAATTTAAATGATCAATTACTAAGTCTATATGCTGTTATCAACTTCTGTTTTTACTATTTATTGTTAACCACATGGATCCATGATTTTTTACTGTACCCATTTTTAACTTTTGAAACGTATTGAATTTTCTGTTAGATTGAATAAACTGTTATCACCTTTTAAATTTGTGTAGTTTTATACATAAGTGTAACAAGACCCTGCCTTCAACAGTTGGCGCTCTGATGTATTTTTGATTTTTAATACTATTTATTATAGGGTTTTTGAGGCGGGAGTGAGGTGGTTTAGGGGTTAATACATTTATTAGAGAAGCGGTGAGCTCTGGTCGGCAGATTAGGGGTTAATAAGTGTAGGTAAGGTAGCGGCGATGTTGGAGGGGCAGATTAGGGGTTAATAAATATTATGTAGGTGTCGGCGATGTTAGGGCCAGCAGATTAGGGGTTTATAGGTATAATGTAGGTTGCGGGGGGGTGCGGTCGGCAGATTAGGGGTTAAAAAAAATTGTTAGAGTGGCGGCGATGTGGGGGGACCTCGGTTTAGGGGTACATAGGTAGTTAATAGGTGTTAGTGTACTTTAGAGCACAGTAGTTAAGAGCTTTATAAACCGGCGTTAGCCCAGAAAGCTCTTAACTACTGACTTTTTCCTGCGGATGGAGTCTTGTCGGTAGAGGGTCTACCGCTCACTTCAGCCAAGACTCTAAATACCAGCGTTAGGCAGATCCCATTGAAAAGATAGGATACGCAATTGGCGTAAGGGGATCTGTGGTATGGAAAAGTCGCGGCTTGGAAGTGAGCATTAGACCCTTTCCTGACTGACTCTAAATACCAGCGGGCGGTAAAAAGCAGCGTTAGGACCCCTTAACGCTGCTTTTGACGGCTAACGCCAAACTCTAAATCTAGGCGTTAATTTTTCAACATAGTACACAAAGTAGACAGGTGAGAGATATTATTAATAAACATTGGGGTAACATTCCCTATCTGCCCATTTTTTGAAAAAACATAACAAAAATGTATCAGAGTTAGAATTTCTAGGCATCAGGAAGGTTGATGCCCATTGGAGAGGACGGAATACGCAAAACATGTTGGGATGTATGGAAATGAAGTGGATTTACAACATGAATTCCCTCATCCCCAATGGACTGAATAAAGATTTTGAGATACACCATTTTTTATGAACAAATATTTTTAATTGCATTATATTGTATTTCTGTTTTGGTGTACTTTAAACTCAGGGTACTTTTTATATATTATCAATTTTACACTGTCATTGCAAATTATACGCGTATATCTGTTTCTGTAATTATGTTTGTTACATTGATATATATGTTTTGCATACTGTCTAATATGAGATTAATGCCCTTAACAAAAATGTTAGTCAGAGGCTTCTTAGTTCACTTCATTGGAAATCTTAACGGCATTGCCCATGACTATCGAGGAGTCCATACGGATCACCATTTCCGGTTCTTGTGACTGCACGGGTTTAAATTTCCTCTGGTCTCATCTGTGCACTATCTTCCTTGAAAAAGCCGTTGGTTAACAGTGAAACGTACATCGAATTTAACCTCCCTCCAGGGACTCATCCAGCTATACCCAACTACATCAGAAAAGGAGTGTAAACCCTGCAGGTATCGGAAGCAGTGATTGAGAGTGGTGTAAACGCTGCTTTGTATCCGCATCCATCCTCATTAGGGGTAAATCACTCACAGTAAACATTAAATGTTCCTAGAAAAGACTCTGATCACGCATATGTATGTTGGTGTATTGGATGTTTTATTGCATTCTATATGTATATTTTAATAAATTATTTATCTTGAAGCCCTTGGGAGACTGTTTGCCTACCAGTATAAAAGTAGGTGTGTGCAGTGAATAAGCTTACTATAGCTCTATCACATGTGAGTAGGATACCTTTGAAACACATTGGATATATCACAGAGTTACACTATATATTGTTTTTCTTTTTTCACTTTGAGGATTTCTTTCAAGACCATCACACTCACTGGACATATCCTTTATATTTTGTATACATTATAGATCTTTGGATCTTTTATTGGAATCTTTATTATATTTATTGTCTTTTATTTTTTACATCTGCTATCACTTATTTTCACATTTTTGTTTTTTGTGATTGGTTTACACTTTTATATATACTATATATATATAGATATATATATATATATAGAGAGAGAGAGATTTATATACTGTATGTATATATATATATATATATATATATCAATTTAAAAATGCATAGAACATTTCCCCAACGAGAAGAACATTGGAAAGTAAAATATTTACAGTACATAAACAGTAAAACACATAATTAAATATTAATATTGATTAAACGTGATTTTTCTGTTTTCAGGTATTTGAGTGGAAAGGGCTCTAGAGTATACATACATATGGATACATTTGTATATATATATATATATATATATATATATATATATATATATATATATATATATATATATGAAAATACATATATACACACATATAAACAAAATACACATGTATACACATATATGCATGTGTACAGTGATTTTTTTGTATATGAAAAGGGGCCGGTACTCAAAAAAAAAAGGTGCAGGTACTCATTGATTTTTGATTAATATTTTCTCCTCAGTAACTTTGAGAAAAGCAAAGGGACAACATTATTTACAATGGCTGACGTATTTTGCAGCCCCCTCATGTGAAAACTAGTGTATTTACATGATGATTACAAATATTACCTCTTATGAGTTGGCAGAGGTGGGGGTACTCAGTACAGATGAGTACCCCCCAAGAAAAAAGCCCTGCATATGTATACATACACATATTTAGACATGTATATGTATGTATATATCCATTACAGTATAGCCTTTTCCATTTAAATACCTTGTTATATATCATAACCTTTTAACCCTTATAATATTTTTTATTTTATTTATATGAATAGTTATTATCAGTATATATGACTGTAACACATTATTTTAAGGTATTTATTTTGGTGCAACTTTTAATTTATCCCTAACCCTTTACGTGAGGTCTTATTATTTTTGCAATACCGTGTATCTTTAAACCCTGTTTTAATGAATAAGGAACTATGTATCTAAAAAATATATTAAGGTCCCCTATCTAGCTAATATATAGTTTTGCTAAAATGCTACGGCTTAACTGCTATTAGCAACTCACTAACGTATTACATGTTTGCCTTTTTTCAGCAGTGTGTGGAGTTCTAGCCTTTTATTCCCTGTTGGAAAACGATCACTGCTTAGAAGAGTTCAGTCTCGCATGCCTGGTATGAAACATACATGTTCAACAAAGCGCCTAGTCCAGAATTCATTGTGTAGGACAACTCAGTGGTGGACTCCAACAGGTAAAAACATACATTTTAAAAAGAGGAATACTTTAAAAATAGAATAAGTACAAGTGTAAAAATAAATTGTATTTTAGTTTTAAACAAATCTCCCCACCCCACTGTGTGTAAAGGGATATTGTATTCATTGTAATTAAATTGTATTTTAGTTTTAAACAAATCTCCCCACCCCACTGTGTTTAAAGGGATATTGTACACTAGATTTTTCTTTGCATACATTTTTTGTAGCTGATCCATTTATATAGCCCGTTTAGGTGTGTTTTTGTAAAAATGTATAGTTTTGCTTATTTTTAAATAACATTGTGATGATTTTCAGACCGGTAACCAAGCCCCAAAATTTTAGATATATACTGATGTATACAGATGTCAGATTGCTTCTGTTTGTATAATGGGTCTTTTCATATGCCTTGCAGGGGGGGATTGGGGGAGGTTTGGCTCTCAGCCCCTTTCAGTGGGTGCCCCAACCTAACCTCATCAACAGTGCTAAATTGGGAGCTTCTAAGTAAGTTTTTAAAAGGTTTTATACTGGATTTTTATATCAGTATCTACAGTATATTCTTCTTTATAGTAGTGTCTTTTACATTCAGTCATATGAAAATTGGTGTATACTGTCACTTTAAGCCTTAACAGTTGTACATGCCATTCCTAAGTTGATTGGTGGATATGTATATATGACACTTCTGATTTGGTCACAAGTTGAGACCTCCTCAGGAACAGCAGTGCATTGTATCTGGCTGCACATTTTATCTATGTGTTTAGTTTAACCCTTTTGCAGAGTGAATACAATTACATACAGTATGTTAAATAATAAAATATATTTTTTATTGTTTTCACACTAGAATGAATAAAAGCTCTCTTTGCTTTTAAGCTCTTAGATGTTTTAAGTTTTAATTAAAATGATCCAGTAAAAATTGTTTATCTACATTTTTACGCAGGAACTCTATAATATCTTGACCATAAAGCAAATAACAAGAATGTCGACTCGATTATTAAGCATATTTCTATTCTGTTTATTGTTAATGTAGGAATGTATAATTTTATTTAAAGTGAATGTTAAGTTGGACGAATGTGTGCCTGTTTTTTAAAAATCCGATTAAAAACAGGGGTACTTTCGTTCATCAAACTTTTAATTTCACTCGTTTAGTTAAAATACTTACCTTTTATTCTTGAAAACCGCTCCAGTGCTTCCCCCCGCCACGCGCAAGCCTCTTCATACATCAGCATTGACGAATCCAGCTTCCTCCAATCACGGCTTTCCCCCCAGAGCAAACATTGCCTGAGGCCAAGCCGTGATTGGAGGAAGCCATATTCATCATTTTTGACATATGAAGAGACTTGCGACGGGCGGGGGAAGCGCTGGAGTGGCTTTCAAGAATAAAAGGTAAGTATTTTAACCAAACGAATGAAATGTAAAGTTTGATGAATGAAATTGCCCCTGTTTTTAATATGATTTTTACAAACCGGGCACACATTCGTCAAACTTGACATTCACTTTAAATTCAAAAAGTAGGGACTTTCCTAACAATAAGTGAACAACTAATGGACATTTTAAAAAAAAATTCAGCAACCCCATCACAGCTGCAAGTACAGCAAAAACCACTGAAACAATATACCCAGAAAATCTTAATGTAACAATAACAGCTTAAGAGTATTGATTAAGAAGGGTGTATTGAGAGCAAAGAGCACAGAATGGAGTTTAATTTGCCATTTTACATGAAGCAATAGCCAAATGATAGATATTTCCCTTTTCTCTTCTTTATATAAGAACTTAAACTTTGTTTAAATGTTTTTGTCATTGAATTTACATATTATTCTTAACTTAGACAATAAAAAAATTGTTAAATCCTTCACAGAGATGCATTGCTACAAAATATGTTTAAGCCAATTAGTTACTGGCATCTGAACTTAGAACCTTCTCAAGTTAAGTACCCTATATCTACTGCTGGTTGAGTTGTGCATATAATTTGTGGTTTTAGTAAAGCTTTAAATTATTACCAATAGATGACTTAGGGGCCGATTTACTATGCCCCTAATGGGGACAACTCGCCCTGTTTCCGTGCGAGCCTTCAGGATCGCCGGAAACAGGGGTTAAGAAGCAGCGGTCATAAGACCACTGCTCCTTAACTGGATCTGCCTCCTCTGAGCAGTGTACAGCAATCTACTTTAATCTCATACAATCAGTTTGATTGACACGCCCTGCAAGAGGCAGATTGGTCGCAAATCTGCAGGGGGCTGCATTGCACAAGAAGTTCACTAGAACTGCTTGTGCAATGCTGAATGCCGACAGAGTATGCTGCCCGCATTCAGCGATGTCTGGCAGACATGATACGCTGCAGTGTATCATGTCCACTACTCATTAATAAATCGTCCCCTTAGTATTTACATTAACTATTTTATAAAATTGCGTGTGCCCATATTTTAAAATGTCATGTATTAAGTTACTTAAAAAAACATATTTTAGTGTCAAACTTTATGCCATTATGGGCTCCATTTAGAAATATATGAATGAGTGAGCCTGCAGCCATAGTAAGGAAGCAGCAGTCATCAGACTGCTGTTTCCTAATCTATATGACAGCTCTGATCTGGCAGTTTTCAACCACCTTGAATTTGTCTGACGGGGTGATTGACAGCCCCTGCTCATACGCCATTGGCTGCATACGAGCAGGGGGCAGCATTGAACTAGCAGTGGCTTGTGTAATGATAAATGTAACCAGCTTATTGCTGACTGCTAATTGCAATGCCGAGCAGACAGGTTTGGAGATGTCGGCCCGTGTCTGCCTGATATTTTTTAAATTGAACCCTATGGGGTAGATTTATCATACCCCGGACGAACATGATTCGCTATAGCGAGTCTTGCTTGCCCTGCATCACTAAATGCCAACAGCACACGCTGTCAGCATTTAACATTTGAAATGTTTGTGCAATGCCGCCCCCTGCACATTTACAGCAAATCGTATTGGATCTGGATGATTGCAGTCCGCCACATCAGAGGTGGCGGACGGGTTATGGATTGCAGTATCCGCTGCTTGGTAAATCTACCCCTGAGGGGCAGATTAATCAAGGGCCGAATGGCCCCTTATGCCCCTGTTTCCGCACGAGCCTTCAGGTTTGCCGGAAACAGCAGTTATGAAGCAGCAGTCTTAAGACCGCTGCTCCTTAACTGGTCCACTGCCTCTTAGGCTGCGGACCTCAATCCGCCTGATCCTATACAATCAGGTTTATTGACACCCCTGCTAGCGACCGATTGGCGTGAATCTGCAGGGGGCGGTATTGCACAAGCAGGTCACTAGAACTGCTTGTGCAATGTTAAATGCTGACAGCATATTCTGTCGGTATTCAGCGATGTCTGGCGGACATGATTCGCTGCAGCATATCATGTCCACCAGACTTTGATAAATTGGCCCCTTAGTCTTGAAAGCAAAAAACATCAGTTTATTTTTTAAGATGGCAAAAGAATTCTAGAGCAAACTTGTTCAGTAATTACGACTGTAATTGTGTCAAAACGTGTATAATTTATTTTATACCTTTTATTTATAGCAACACAAATAGTTCTAGGTAGTGTATTTTACATATAAAAATTAATTTGCTGCAGAGGATATTGGATTGGTTCTCAAATTACGACTCTAAAGCATGGGTCCATTTAGAACATGAACTAACGGGTTACGCACACCTTGGCGCCCTATGCTGGGGACCAAAAATTAATAAATTACCTTCCCCAATTTGTAACACTATTATAAAGGAAACATACAATATGTGGGAGGGAATACTAAAAGCCTATCCCCTTCTTTCCAGCAGACCCTCCCCCTTAACTCCCCTAACCGACAATCAGGATTTTCTACCAGGGCTGGGACATATAGGCCATGCAACTAAAAAAAGTCATAGAGCCCTAATGGCATATCAATTAGGCAATGAACAGAGATGGTATACCGTTGAGGAACTAAAAAATAATGAGCTTTCCTTCTTCCAAGATTGGTTTAAACTATACCAATGCCACTCATACATAATTAATCATCTGGATAGGAAAAATATAATGAGAACTCCTACCCAGTTTGAATCTTTATGCTGTAAGAATAACCCAGTAACTCACGCCTTATCCCGCCTGTACGCCCTCCTACAAAACCAGCTCCCGGGTCAATCCCCTTACTATATAGACAGATGGGAACATGAACTAGGACTGACTGTTGCCCCTTCAGAGGCTACTCGAATATTTTCCACCATTACTAAGATCTCCATCTCCTGTAGAATGCTCGAAATGAATATTAAACTAATACATAGGTGGTATCTCACCCCGGCTAGGTGTCATAAATTATTTAGCAAAACTAGTAACTTATGCTGGAGATGTCACTCCCAGACGGGAACAATGTCGCACATATGTTGGCAATGCCCACACATCGTTCCCTTCTGGGCAGAAGTGATAAAGGAAACATCTACCATCTTAAGCCCCGAAATCACTGGAGATCCCCTCTTATGGCTCTTTCACCTTACCCCCAAAAAATATACCTCTTCCCAAACCAAATTACTCCACATACTAATTAATAGTGCTAATACTTTAATAGTCAAAAATTGGAAAACACCCTCAACCCCCTCCCTAGCGCAATGGATTGCTCAATGCCAAACTGTATTAAATCTGGAAGAGTATCACTATATGAAAACTAGACGCATAGACGTGTACCTTGAAATTAAAATCCTATGGGAATCTTATATAAGAGATAAATTTGAAAGTCCACCCAATCCCACACCTACCCCGCTACCTGCAGCGCCTCTGGCTCCTGATAGCCCCAGGTTTACACCTATACATCTCTCCTTCTGTAACATTGTTGTACCTCTACTTACACCACTTCTGTAACCATAATTGATTGATGAGTCTAATGTCAAAAAACTATTCTCAACTTTCGTCATTTTATCTTTCATTTGTTGTATTTTTGTTTGTTTTATTGATTGCTGACACCTGCCTCCTATCAAAGCTCTGTACAACTTTTGTTCAAAAATCAATAAAAACAGTTTAAAAATAAATAAATAAATAAATTTGCTTTGGCGCTGTTAGCCAGCTCAAAAATTGGAGCCACAATTTTTCTTTTATATATTTTTATTTTATTTGAATGGATATAATTATTTTTATGGATATCTTAAATCTGTAGGAATGTTAATAGATACAGAATGATAAATTCAGGGGTCTATCACAATTCTTTAGAAAAAACGTTTCTAATTGTTTTCAACAAAAAATAACCATTTAAGTCTATGGAGCTTTTTGTAAATAAATCAGTTGACAAACAATGCTAAAGGCTTGTGATCGACCACTTAATTTGATAAAAAAAACACCCACACATTTTTTTGGCTAGAATACAAATGGAGTGCAATGGGTCTTGAGCTAAGAATAGCGCACAATCTTGTATTAAAATTAGATGCCAAAAATGACTAACCAGAGAATCTTAATATTGAAAGAGTGTAAAGTATGTTTGTATTTATGTGTGCACATACATAGACATATATATCAATACTCACATACAAATCCACATACAAATATATACACATCTGACCTCATCCCTGTCCCTCACCCTGTCATATACCATATCACTTTCAAACATTGTAACACCATATTTAACAAAATAATAATAATATTAATAGTAGTTCAAATAGTTTTGTTCTTCACTAAGTTAAAGATGATATATATATATATATATATATATATATATACAGTATATATATATATATATATATATATATATATATACAGTATATATATTTATATATATATATATATCCAAGTTGGTATAGCACTCACAGTAACTTATGTTTGTGCAACCCCGAAACGTCACTTTGTATTTGTATTAAACAGACATTTACTTGCAAGACCTGGTGAGTGCTTTTGACTATTTGGATACGTATATATATATATATATATATATATATATATATATATATATATATATATTATCTATACACAATATAAATATCTAATTTTATCTATCTGTCTATCTATCTATATACATTTTTACAAAACTATTTCTTAGCGTGCCTTTGGCTTAGTGCACTTTGGAGTACCGTACCTCAGGTTAGTGTCTGATTGAATACCAGAGCAGAGTATATGAGGTGATGGATTTAGCGCAGTTAGCACACCTAAGGCTTTTGCTCCAGCACGGCTGATTTAATTGTACAGAGTTAGCGCTAATATGTTTGCACTCCACTTGTTATCTAGCCCTATTTATTGGAAGCTTTAACGTGACCAATTCATCTAGTCTATTTCTTGGTGGCAAATTTCTTGTCATTATGTCATTTTAACACATTTATGGATAGATTACAAGTGGACTGCTAATTTATTGCACACCCGCAAATGAGCAAATTTATTAATTTGCGGGTGTCTCTGTGATGGTGTGTGCATATGTCTGTGTATTTTCTGTGGTTGTCTCTATGAGGGTGTGTGCATATGTTTGTGTCTCTGTGAGGGTGTGTGTGTGTTTTTTCTGTGGATGTCTCGCTCTAACAAACACAAGAGAAAGGTTAAATAACCAGCCATTACAAAATTAATCAAATTGATCAGATCTCTGGTTAATTTTCTAAAAGTGCCTTAAATGCCCCCAAAATAGGGGGTCTTTTATTTTTCATAAAAAAAATGCTGCACTATGCAGTTTTAAGGAGTTAAAGATTGGCGGGAGTGGGGTGTTAGAAAAAAAGCGCTCTAAAAAGTGCCTTTACATTGCGGTCTATGGTAACTGTGTGTTCACAGCAAATATATATTGTATAATGTATATAAGCATATGCATATATATTTATATGTATAAACATACAGTATTAACACATAAATAGATTTAAAATTGCTGCCCATCACTGCGCTACTTACCCCCTTTGCTGCGCTTAAGTTCTGTGCCATGTATGACGGCATCAGAATGAGGGTCCCATTGGAGCCCATGGAAGCACGCTCTCATGAGCGGCATGCTCCAGTGCAATGCGAGGTTGCATTCTCATTGCATGCTCTGGTATTGCTCAGTTGAGCGCAAATATTGCTTTAGCATAAGCGATATTTTGCGCTCAACTCGTAATCTGGACTTAACGCGCACATGGTAGGATTGAACTCTGTATGTAACAAAATGAATGATAGAACACAATGGCCCCTATTTAACAAAGGTTTTGCGGACCTGATCCGACAGTGCGGATCAGGTCCGCAAGTCCTTGCTGAATGCGGAGAGCAATACGCTCTCCGTATTCAGCATTGCACCAGCAGCTTACAAGAGCTGCTGGTGCAACACCGCCCCCTGCAGACTCACAGCCAATCGGCCGCCAGCAGGGGGTGTCAATCAACCCGATCGTACTCGATCGGGTTGAATTGTTGAGATTCCTGTCCGCCTGCTCAGAGCAGACGGACAGGATTATGGAGCAGCAGTCTTTGTGACCGCTGCTTCATAACTGCTGTTTCTGTCGAGTCTGAAGACTCGCCAGAAACACGGGCCGTCAGGCTCCTTTCTGAGCTTGATAGAGAGGCCCCTATACCTGGTGCTTTAAAAAGTATAGCCTGCACGTTTCCCAATGGAGCACTAATAATTTTTTTTTCTAATACTTACAAGTGTTGAATACTGAAGTGAGGATTATTTCTATACAAATGTGAATAAATTATTCTGGTAGTCTTGTATCTGTGGTAGAAAATAAATAGCTGCATTTACTAATGACATATCTTTAAAAAGTGATATTCTTTATATTGATCTGTTGCTTTGATTTCATTTATTTCTGACAATATTGGAACAAATCCTAATTTCTCCTTTTCATGTTCGGCACTTGGCAAACTACGTTCCATCAGCAGAAATTTGTCATTAGCAGCCTGTCCAAGTGACTCCTTCAATTACAGAAAGTGATAGGAAAGAAAAACCTGTATTTTGAGATATTTCATTTCAAACGCCAAGACATGTCCATTATGCAAATCAGACCTATAAGAAGTTTTAAAGTCTGTGAAGAAGAAAAAAAAGAAATCGACAGTTCTTTATTGTATTAACATAAATACAGAGCTAAGAGTTAACAAGATAAAGAAAAGCAATTCAACCAGTTATTTGGGATGTTCACATATGATTTAACAGGACTGGAAATGTTGAATGAAGTGCGTTAGAATAGTTGAATAGAAACTGTTTATGGTGATTCTTTATGCAGAACATTGCTTAATGTGAAGCAGAAATCTTGTTTTACTAGAAACTCATCACAATAGCTTGTTATAAGCAGCTACTAAAAGAAGAGTGTTACTCCAAATGTTCTATCATGTATTTTAAAATGAATATATTTCAACTAGTTATGGGCAAAATTTCAGGATTCTGCATATGTTTGAAATTTGTTTTGCAAATGCTGAATCTCCAAATGTAGCTCATGCCTATTTCAGATCTTTTGGGATGGAAATCAGTCATCTGACGTTTACTTTATCTATCATCTATCTATCTATCTATGGGCTAGATTACAAGTGGCATGCTAAATACATTTTTCACTCGCATGCAAACATGACTCAAAGTAATCTTTTAACACTGGCTTGTAAACGCCCGTTTAACAAATTGAAAGTAAATTGCGCGCAAGCAAAACCATTTCCTACTTTGTGAAGAACATTGGAATGTAAAATATTTACATTAAATTCACAGTAAAAAAAAACATAAAATATTAAAAGTGATTAAAAATTATTTTTCAAGTTTTAAGGTATTTGAGTGGAATGGGCTCCAAAGTGTTTATATTTGTGTACATATTTATATGTAAGTGGATATATGTGTTTATTGCATATATCTATATATTTAACTTGAAAGGCTCAAAGGTGTATGTATATGTGTATATACAGTATATATACAGTATAGTATATATATATATATATATATACACACATACATGTGTATAAATGTGTCTATATTTTTATATATGTATACATATATAGATAATAGCCCTTTCCATTCAAATACCTTGCCATATACAATGTTCCTTTTAACCCTTATAAAACATGTTATTAATATTAATATGAAATATTTTTTGTCAGAAAGTGTATAAATGAGTGTAATAGTTTATTTTGATGTGTTTCTTGAACTTTTTTTTTAACCCTTACACTTTACATCTGGTCTTCAGGCACACTAATCCATTGAGCACAAATTCTGTTTGTGGTCAAGTGCAACTGTTTACTTTCAACTTGTAATATGCTTGCTAGTTAGTGTGATCATGATATTGCGTATTGCGAGTGCGACCTGCCCTAACTTTAGGGCGCCACTTGTAATCTAGCCCACTGTAAGATGCATGCTAATATACCTTAATTTCTGATAAGAAATGTACAATTAATTAATGCAGCTTTATTTTGTTGAATGAGTATATTGTTTTATCTTTTTTCCTTTTCACTGATTTCTCTGCGTGTAATCCACTGAGCACATCAGGTGAGCCAATGACAAGAGGCATATATGTGCAGCCAACAATCAGCAGCTAGCTCCCAATAGTTCATTGCTGCTTCTGTGCTTTCAAAGGTATGCTTTTCAACAAAGGTTACCAAGAGACAAAGCAAAGTACATAGAAGTAAATGGGAAAGTTGTTTAAAATTGCATGCTATCTAAAATTTTAATTTTGACTTTACTGTTCCTTTAAAGAAAAAAATTGGATGTCTTTTCATATCCCATAGCAATGATTCAGCATATTTAAAGGGACACTCAAGTCAAAATAAAACTTTCATGATTCAGAAAGAACACGCAATTTTAAGAGACTTTTCAATTTACTTCCATTATCTAATTTTACACATTCTTTTTATATACACACTTTCACAGGCCCCAGCTCCGACAGAGCATGTGCACAAGTTTACTGGGTATATGTATACTAGTCTGTGATTGGCTAATGGTTGTCAAATAAGGGGGAAAAAATTGTCCGAGAAAAAATCTACTGCTTATTCGAAATTCAAAATAAGTCTCTTCTCTTTGTCTTTTTATTATGTACTTGTTAATTATGCAATTCTACTGTATTGATTGGTCCTTTAATTAACAATAATTTGTTAAACAAGTATTTAAAGAAATAGATATATGTTTATGTATAATCTCCATCTAATAACTACATTTTAAGAAACTCAGATAGAGGTCCCTATTTATCAAGGTCTGGCGGACCTGATCCGACAGTGCAGATCAGGTCCGCCAGACCTCGTATTCAGCATTGCACCAGCAGCTCACAAGAGCTTCTGGTGCAACACCGCCCCCTGCAGACTTGCGGCCAATCGGCCGCCAGCAGGGCGGTGTCAATCAACCCGATTGTACTCGATCCGGTTGATTTCCGGCGATGTCTGTCCGACTGCTCAGAGCAGGCGGACAGGTTATGGAGCAGCGGTCTTTGTGACCGCTGCTTCATAACTGCTGTTTCTGGTGAGCCTGCAGGCTCGCCAGAAACATGGGGCATCAAGCTCCATTTGGAGCTTGATAAATATGCCACAGAGCATACACTTTTAAACAATTGTTACAATAGAGTATAATTTACTCATGAATGGTACGAAAAAAGTGTCAATTTTTATGATATCGCACTGATAGGTGATACTTTGCCACATAAAATCCACTCAAAATTGTACAGAAAACCCATTTCACGGAATACCATCTTACACAATAAAAGTGGACATCCTCATGTTTTCAAAGGGATAGCAAAAAGCCAATTCCCGAGGGCAAGGAGAATATGCAATTAGGATAGGGACTTTATTGAGTAGAGTAAAGACATCAAACAAAGACTTAAAACCAGAGGTTATTCCCCCAGAATGCTTGACCATCTAGCAAACACAAAATGCTTGTAGATGGTAGACAACCCTTACAAACACAGGATAAAAAGAAAGGATACATCAGATAATATACAACTGTCCTTCATAACACAATATTCTTCAGACTATTGCTAAAAAATATTTTCTGATTCTATTAGGGGACATCCATTTAAAATCCACAGTGGAAAAGGGTTTCAAATGTGTTTACTCAAATAATCTTACTTTAGGCAATAGCCTTGCCCCTAGTCAATTAACTACCAAAAATAGAAATGCAGGATCATGGCTGCAAGTAAATGGCACCTACAAATGTGGGAACCACAGGTGTAAGGCTTGTGATTATATCATTGAGGGTAAGGAGTTTTACTCATGTGATACCTCAAAAATGTTTCAAACAAGAAGGTGCATCAATTGTTCCACAACTTATGTTGTCCATCTCACTGAGTGTGTTGAACATTTAAAACAATATGTGGGCATGACTAGCAGAGACGTCCAGACACCTGTCCGAGAACATCTCGGCTATATTAAAAATGATAGACCATGCTCTGCCCTTTCAAGACATTTCTTAGAGGTACACAACAAGGGCACAAAATATTTCAAATGGTGAGCAATAGAAACAATATGATTGCTCCCCAGGGGAGCTAACAAAGACCAGTTGTTAGCAAGGCAGGAAGTATATTGGATTATGAAACTTCATACACAAATTCCATATGGTTTTAATTCAGAATTTGATATCATTAATCATTGGAAATTGAATATATCCATATTAGTCAAGGAAAAACCCTATTAAGAGAATAGGGAAAAGTATGCTCTTTCTACACATAAAGTATATATTTTTCCACTTCAAATGTAACTTTTATTAGTTATAGTTAGTTAAAAAGGCAGCAGAAATAGTAGTATCTAGCGTGCCAGAAAAATAGTTAAAAACACAACTCTGTAACTGTGACTTGTATAACGTACTTCAATGTTGCTAATTTTAGGTTATCTGTCACATATTGAGGAGGAGGAGAAAAATCAATGATATTAGGTAAATGTAAGAGCCTTTATTTAGGAACTGTGTCCTGTATTGCCCTATTTTAGGGTAGATAAGCCACTTTTTTTTACACTAAATATGCTATATATCCCTTCCCCATCCTTCCCACAATATGCCCCAAATGTTACAACAAATGTTACAACAACAAATAAAAATATCAATTAGTAGATAGTCTGAAGTTAACAGTGTGCAGTTAAAATAAATACGACGCCCCTGACGCGGTCGCGATTCACTTATACGCTTCCTCAGAGGGGACAGCCTCAGGGGCTTCGTGTTTATTTTAACTGCACTCTGTTAACTTCAGACTATCTACTAGTTGATATTTGTATTTGTTGTTGTAACATTTGTTGTAACATTTGGGGCATATTGTGGGAAGGATGGGGAAGGGATATATAGCATATTTAGTGTAAAAAAGGGGCTTATCTATCCTAATATAGGGCAATACAGGACACAGTTCCTAAATAGATGCTCTTACATTTACCTAATATCGTTGATTTTTCCCCTCCTCCTCATATGTGATAGATAACCTAAAATCAGCAACATTGAAGTACTTTATACAAGTCACAGTTACAGAGTTGTGTTTTTAGCTATTTTTCTGGCACGCTAGATACTACTATTTCTGCTGCCTTTTTAACTATAACTAGTAAAAGTTAAATTTGAAGTGGAAAAATATATACTTTATGTGTAGAAAGAGCATATTACTTTTCCCTATTCTCTTAATAGGGGTTTTCCTTGCTTTAAATGTTGTAATATGCTCTAAGCACACTCCCAGCCAGTTACCTCCTTCTATAATATAGACAACAAGGTCAGCTGGAAGAAAATAGAATTTTTGCCTTTTCCAGCAAATCTGGGATCACTTCCATTCGTTTTGTTATATATCCATATTAGTGATCCATTTAGTGATTTTTTTCACTTTTCATTTTCCAGTATACTACTGTCATGACCCAATATTTTTATTTGCATATGTTTTATTTATTCGTTTTTTTACTATCCATATTGAGATCTTACCTATTTAACCAATTTTACTGGAGTTATTGACACGTATGTGGTGTTTATATATGAATATTAAATATTATAAAAAAAATATGAATCCCTATTGGTTTGACTAAATATTTGAGTTTTGTTTGAGAACTGTGTTTAGTTTTAGCTAACACCCAATATGGGAGTCTGTAGGTGTTTCTTGTGTGAAAAGCATCCTTTTTTGTGATATCATGTGTCATTACTGGAAATATATTTTCTTATGTATGTATTTAGATATTCTTTTCACATGAATGGATGCACCGTGAGTTTTCAGTTATAAGACTTACCTATGATAAATTGTCCATCTATGTATACGTCTGCACATATATAGGATGTATTTAAAAGCAAAACCTTTTTACATTATTATACAACTGTCTATACACTTATCTGAATATGCAAATCCCAAATTTGTTTTGCATGAATATTGCATTTTGCAAACTGTATTAAGTTTTGTATGACTTATGTTATTTTTATTCCCATTGTGTAGATTTACACCAGTGTCAACCCTATGTGACTACATTGAAGTGATAATCAACTATGTATTAAATTTACTTAGGTATATTTAATAACTAATTATTACCTCTAGACCTTGTAACCTTTTTGTATAACATATTGTAACATGTATGCTCATTAGGATAAATTTGTGTTGATTCAGTGAACAACAGGTTAACAGGGGTGTGTTCTACACCGACCAATGACCTGTCTAGGCTTAGCCTTTTTAAATGGCACTCACCTGTGCCTTTTCAGGTTTATGAGTACTGCTAAAGCCTAAACGCGTAAAACCTTTCTCCCTTGTGTGTAACATGTCGCTATTTTTAACGAATGAACAATAAAGCCATTTTTACTTTTTGGATAATTTGGGATATACTCTCTTTTTTTCTTATCATTTTTTTACTTCTATTATCAAACTTTCTTTGTTGTCTTGGTATAATTTGTTGAAAAGCAGGGATGTATGCTTAGAAGCCAGCTCATTTCAGGAGCACTATACGGCAGCAGTTTTGCGAAAGTGTTATCCATTTCCAAGTTCAGTAGAGGGCAGCACTATTTCCTGCCATGTAGTGCTCAAGATACCTATCTAGATATCTCTTCAACACAGAATATTATGGGGAAAAAACTAATTTGATAATAGAAGTATATTGGAAACTTTTTTAAAAATGGTATGCTCTGTCTGAATCACAAAAGAACATTTTTGGGTTTCCAATCCCTTTAAATATATATGTTTATATCTACAATACTAGAAAGTGGAAAGAGAAGAAGGCACCACAATAGTGCAAAATCATTGTGATAGGAAAAACACACATGCAGATAACATCATACTCACAGAGTATCAAGCACTTGAGAAGAGCTACACATGCCTTCTGGACCTTTGGGAGCCATCCAGATAGCTCTCCCTCCAGCAATAAACTCGGCCAGTTGGAAAACCTTCAATGGCTCTGCAAGTCACTGGTAACAGCCTCCTTGGTTCTGTATATTGCTCAAATGGGAAAATATCAACAAGGCTCCTCTGATTTGAGCCCAAAAGGTGATATAAGGTTCAGAAATTATATACTCTGTTTAAAGTGAAATGTGGATAAAAGGGGTAAAAAGTTATGATAAAATAGTCTAATATAAAAATATAGACTTTAATAAAACAACAAGAATATCACAACGTGTTTCTCGGTTGTCAATGACCGTTTCTTGAGGTGTATACACAACAAATAAAAACATGACTTATAAACCCTAATCAACATCTAGTAAAACTAAGTGCGCATGCGCAAAGGTTCCCCACCGTGTCAATGCTGACATCATTCCTGACAAGGTGTACATTGATTGGACCCACTGCAATCTGGATTTCGTCCCCATCACTCCACAGCGACAGCAATCGTTAAGGTTACCAATGACCTACTTACAGCAAAATCCAAAGGCTACTTCTCTCTGCTTATCCACCTTGATCTGTCTGCAGCCTTTGATACTGTTGACCACCCTCTTTTGCTCCAAACCCTCCAATCCTTTGGCATTTGTGACACAGCCCTCTTGTGGTTCTCTACCTAACTGTCAAACCGTACCTTTAGTGTAGTCTTCTCTGGGGCCTCCTCTGCCTTACAATCTACACGTCACTATTAGGTTCCCAAATAAAGTAAACAAAGAGAGTCCAATACTAGAACGGCTACTAACAGGTCATCCTTTATTCAAAAATGTTAAAAGTAAACCAACAAGGGCAAAAATACAACAAACATGATTAAAAGCAAAAGCTTGTGGCACACATCCCCTCACACAGAACGCGTTTCGGGAAACCCCGTACTCACACATCTGCCAAAGGATTGAATAAAGGATGACCTGTTAGTAGCCGTTCTAGTATTGGACTCTCTTTGTTTGCTGTTATCTATTCTGAATTACTATTGGGCTACCAGGCATCAGCTGGGGATGAGACTGGGCGCATAGCGTCACATCCGGTAAGAGGATCTGGAGAGCAAGACGGATTCTATCAGCAGAGCTCGGGGTACAGCGGTGGAGTAAAACACTGACTAGTGTGATCCTAAATATGGTTTCCCGGCGAACCCTTCGACGAGCAAAGACCACTTGGGAATTAAAGTGAGTGTCCTTCATTTTATTATAAACTGCTGTGTTTTCTTGCCATAAGGAGTGGCGTGACAACGCCGAAAATCTTATCTTATATATACGCTTGTTACTAAGGTACACCGTTAGTGCTGAGACTTTTTTGCGGTCCCAAATAAAGTCCCATGGGTTCCAATAACATTTGTATGCCAACGACACCCAAATCTACTTCTCTGCACCAGACCTATCTCCTTCCTTGCTAACCCGTGTCACTAACTATCTTTCTCACATCTCTTCCTGGATGTCCTCTGATAACCTAAAGCTAAATCTCTCCAAAACTGAGCTCCTTATTTTCCCCCTTCTTACAAAATCTCCACCCCCAATCTCTCTATAACTGTTGAGAACTCCATCATTACCCCTACCCCGTATGCCCAATGTCCTGGGGGTCACATTTGACTCAAATCTTTCTTTCACTCCTCACATTCAGTCCTTTTGCTAAATCTTGCTGCTTTCACCTTAAAAACATCTCTAAAATTAGACATTTCCTTACACAAGACACAACTAAGATTTTAATATCCACTCTCTCATTCTTTCTCTCCTCGATTACTGCAACTCTGTCCTCTCTGGTCTCCCCAGCTGCCGCCTAGCTCCTTTACAATCCATAATGAATGCCTCTGCCAGGCTCATCTTCCTTACACATCGCACTTCATCTGCTGCACCTCTCTGCCAATCCATTCTCACTCTGACATACAAAGCCCTCAACTGCACTGCTCCCCCCTATATCTCAGACCTTGTCTCCAGATACTTTCCCTCCCATCCCCTTCGCTCTGCTCATGACCTCCTACTCTCCTCCTCTCTTGTTATCTCCCCACACTCCAGTTTACAGGACTTCTCCTGACTGCCTCCCATCTTGTGGAACTCTCTGCCTCGTTCCACAAGACTCTCCCCTAGCTTTGAAAGCTTCAAGTGCTCCCTAAAGACTCTACTGTTCAGGGATGCATACAACCTACACTTTCTTTATACCAGTTCCTCTCCTCCATTGCTATCCCCTTGAACCTCCTTAGAATGTAAGCCTAAGAGTCCAGCTTAAGAGTCTGCATTTTACCTGTGACTCTTCTT